>NW_027204622.1:0-17500 GCF_024711535.1 Dipodomys merriami
TTAAAGTTGCCACAGTTACTCCCACAAAAGAGCCATTAGTGAAGATTCTTTTGCATGTACAAAACAAATTCAAATACATCCACAACCTGGAGATGACACATGTTTTTTGTTTGTTTGTTTTTGAAAGGAATATCTAATAAGCATATCCACAATACTGATTTTCAGTCAATATGATGGGATATTCAAATGTAATAAATATGGAGTTATCTCTTAGTGAGAATAGATATGATCTTACAAAGAAAGATTTTTTTTTCAACAGAAATCTGGAAAGAGTTTATCCACCTTATGTTTCACAGGAATAACCAAAGAGTAATACCTGTATGTTTGTTGTTCAAACTCACTCCAATTTTATATCTTAAAAGTATAACCGATTTAAGAGGTCAAATACATATTTTGTACTGACAGTCATCTTACAGCAATAACTTACTACCTAATTATGTCTTTATCTTCTTACCTAACATATAATAAGAGCTGAAAGCAGTCTCTTTCATCTAACTTAATGCTGTAAATGCTTTGGTTATGAAGATGTTATTTGGCAAATAAAATGTACAAAAGGATGGTTCCACTGAAATGACATGACAGAACATTGATAAATAAAATCATTGCAACACAGTTAACTCTTTGAAAACTCACCCTGTCCACATTGGTAAGCAACATTGCAACAGCACATGCAAACCTATACACATACACACATGTGCACACATACACACACATGTACATGCATGCTAAATTCAGGGTTTATTATACAAAAAAGTTCAAATAAAATATTAGTGATTAGTACAAATGATAATTTGCCTTATTACAGAATGATATACAATCCAGTCACCACAGGTGTTACATTTTACCTGCCTCTCCACATGTGACCACTTAATTTATTTTAATTAATTAATTAATTTGTTTGTTTGGTAGTAATAATAGGGCTTGACCTCAGGGCCTGGCTCTGTCTCAGAATTTAGTTTTTCTTTAGTTTTCTCAAGGCTAGCATTTTACTGCTTGTACCACAGCTCCATTTCTAGCTTTGGTTGGTTACTTTCAAAACAGAATCTAATGGAATTTTTTTTACTTGGTCTGGTTTCAAATCACAATCCTCAGATTTCATCTTTCTAATAAGCTAGGGTTAATAATATGAGCCACCAATGTGGCCTCTACTTTTGCCTCTATATTTATCTAATGCACATACTTACATAGTAATTTTAAACTGAGTATAGAACCAAGATGTACAGTGATGATATTGTCCTATCAGAAATTCAAGTTAGTAATTTAAATTTCTTCTTGAGTCCATACAAAAATGACATGATATAGTATAAGAGAACTCACGATTGAACATATGAGCTTTAAGAGATTTCTAATAGATCCATTATTTATTGTTACCCAACATTACAAATAATGTATAATGCAGTAGTAAAATAGAAGTCCTTTGCATGACTACTTAAATTCCTTGTTTTTTTAAAGACACTTTGTTTTCATCTAAAAAAGCAGACCTGTCTATCGTCTTCAAGTGATTTTGATGACTGAAGGTGCTTAATGAGAAGTCTATATGTATTAGTAGTGCTTTGCTATCAATTAAATCTTACTTTTTCTTCTTGGAGAATATAATGATCAAAGCAATAGTTGAGAATCAGCAAGCAATAGTTCAGAATCATGCTTCCAGTGCAAGGGGATCACCAGTAAGTAATCCTTGACACCATTTTCCACAAAGCTTTGTCAGAGATATAAGCGGCCTGCCTTCTCTAGCTGCTTTCCTTGCTCGGACCTATTCTTTCATTGTACAGGAAAAGTGTGATTTAATTGATTTCACTCAGATCTGTTATTAGAATTATCAAGGATTTAGATTCTTGTCTGTAATTTGGTCAAAGCTATGTCTCTTTATGTAGGCTACTAAAAATGTATTTACTAATTTCAAGTAAATACATAAATTCTATTTCCATCTTTTTTAAAAAATAAAATTCTGTTTGCTCTATAAATTGATCAGAGGCATGGATTTTGTGGCTAGCTAGAGCATTGCACATCTCTCTGTCTCTCATTTCACCTCTCATGGTTCTCATAGATAATATGACTGCTCCACAATTATCCTAATTTATTTTGCTTTTATATTTTTGGTTGAATCATTTCACTTTCTGCTCTGCCATTTCCCAAATTATTTATATAGAAAGCATTATTTCTTTTTTCTTTTTTTTTGTCAGTCGTGGGGCCTGAACTATGGGCCTGGGCACTGTCCCTCAGCTCTTCAGCTGACGGCTAGCACTCTACCACTTAAGTGTCAGCCCCACTTCTGTATTTTTCTGCTTATGTGGGCTGAGGAATCGAACCCAGGGCCTTATACGTGCAAGGCAAGCACTCTACCACTGAGCCACCTTCTGTTTTCTCATTCCTAGAAAAAGCTGCACAAGAAAACAACACTGATTCTCATTTTCAGTCTGTACATTTGCATATGGAGGAACGTCTTTCCTCTGTTCTCCATCAATTCCCTACTTTCCAGTTAGAATGATTTAGAATAATAAAAATGAAAAAAAGAGTAAATAAATAATGAAAAAAACATGCAGAAAATTCACTGTGTTTTTCTCACCAGTTCAACCAATGTAAACTATTGGGGAAATACATAGACACCTTATTCCCACTGGCACTGAAAATCTCTAGTTAAGCAATTCTGATGAAGATGAGGAACAAAATGAAAAAGTGATGAATGGTATCAATTGCAAGAAAAAAAATGGAGTCCGATCCAAGCAAATTTCTTCTTTGGGCTGCTGAAAATAATCGGCTTAGTAGAGTGTGGAGACTACTTTCCATAAAGGCCACTCATGTGAATACTAGGGATGACGATGAATATGCCCCTCTTCATCGAGAAGCGTACAGTGGACAGTTAGATATTGTTCGTGAGTTGTTGCCTCAAGAAGCAGATATTCATGCAATAAATGTGAATGGTTGGAAACCCCTGCACAGTGCTTATTCTTGGAATAATACCAGAGTGGCTTCTTTCTTACTTCATCATTATGCAGATAGCAATGCCCAAACTAAAGGCCTCTTAACTCCCTTGTGTTGTGCTGCTGTGTATAGAGATAGCGAAGGTACGCTGGACCTCCTTCTGTTCAACCGTTATATCAAACCAGGACTGAAGAACAAGTTTGAAGAAACTGCCTTTGATATTACCAAAAGGATAAGTATGTATCACTACCTCTTTGAAGTTGTGGAAGGCTGTCGAAAGAAATTTTTCTCTTAAGTCATAATGGTTCAGTTAAGTATCTTTTTTTTTCCTTTTTTTTCTTTTTTTTTTTTTTTGGTTGAGTTTTTTTTTTTTTATTTTGAAAATACCATACAGAGGAGTTACAATTACATAGGTAAGGGAATGAGTACATTTCTTTTCAAACATGTTGCCTCCTCCTTTATTTCCCCTTCCCATCCCTTCCCATGTCCTCCCCTCTCTACCCCTCCCCCCACCAAAGTTGTAAAGTTCGTTTTTCGACATGTCTTGTACATCTCATTGTTGCAATGGGTCAAACTGTGTCCCTATTTAAACAATTTGTTTTTCCCCTTCCCTTTCACAAATCATACCAACATCAAATACAATGAAAGCAGGGATTATACCATGGGAGAGGGACATAAAAAGCAACAAAGAAATCATCTTATAAATATGTTAGAAACAATCGCAAGAAAGAAGAAAAACATTTGAATCCTTATCTTAGGGTTCATTTCGCCAAACATCAACTTATCTGATCATTTTGACTTGTCTCAGACATGTACTAGTTATTGCAAATAAGGGAAACCATGGGACCAATGTTTTTTTGGGCCTGGCTTACTTCACTTAATATTTTTTTTTCCAAGTCTTTCCATTTCCTAACAAATGGGACAATGTCATTCTTTCTCATGGAAGTATAGAATTCCATTCCATAGAATTCTATTTTCTCAATCCATTCATCTACTGACGGACATCAAACAAGACCATACTAAAGCTACCAGAACAAATATTTTTATTGCAGCATTATTTAGCATAGCTATTAGTTAAGTTCCTTAAACTTCAAAATGCCAATCCATTCTTTGTGTCCATACAAAATACTTTCACAACCCAAATAACAGCAATATCTTACTGTAAAAATTCTGTGGAATTTTTCCAAATGAATTGCCTGACTTTGATGTAAAAATGTATTTTAGTTGTTTGTATACATCTATAATTATTTCTGCAGATTTTGTGATTTTTTAATCAGAAATAATTTGAACTCATCTGTTGAAAGGAGTAGTACAGAAACTAAAGATATTTGTTTATTGTCTGAAAAAATATTTTTAAAATATTCTATATTCTGTGTTTGAATAATATCCATAATCTATTTCACTCTCTCCTGGATATACTTTGAATTGAACATTGTTTTATAATATATAAATATATATATATATCCATTAATAAATAGTCCTTTCAAATTACATTCCATATAGAAAATTTAAGATTCCTTTTTTTCTAGGTCCTTATGAAAGACCCCAGACTCCTAGGAGACTTTCGTCAACGGGAGGGCGCCCCAGAAACTCAGACTCCAGGCTGGGAGATGCAATAAGCAAGAGGAATTTATTTGACGTTTGCGCAAACGGACTCTCTGCCCCGGTCAGTCAGAGAGCCCCGAGCAGCGGTTACAAGCCTTTTTAAAGGCAAAAATCATAAGATTAACGCATAACACAAAGCATCCCATGATTGGTCCATTTAAAGATCATCATATGTGCCAACAATCACTTTGCCACGCGGGAAATTTTGTAACACTCTTTGTAAAACAATTGGTGGTTTAATGGGGGGTTTACATGGTTACAGGCCTATGATTGGTTGACATTTGGCCCAGTTTATGGTCTGGCCAGGTGGTCGTTGTCAAGATCCGTCCCAGGGATTGCTGAATTAAACTGGAACTGAAAAACATGTTCTATCTATAACCGCTGTCCTTGTTCTGGGGTGGGCTGATATCCGGACATCTGGGCAGGCCAATATCCCGCAGTCACTGCCCAGTTTTATCTGCCAGGGAAGGGAGTCTGAATACAAGCATATTTTCAGAAGCAAAATCAGCAGTTAGCAAGTTAGTAATGGCAATGTTAAAGTGAGGTTTTTAATTTTTAACCCTTCACTTATACTAGTATATTTCTTAAGGATAAAATGACCATGTTAACTAATTTCAAAAGTTTTGTAAAGGTTATTGTATATAAAGGCCTTTCTAAGGTGAAGATTTAATCCACTGATATCAAACTCACATTTAATTCTAACACTTGCATGTATTGTCACACGTGTAATTTTGTAATCAACTTTTTAATAACTGTTTTTCATTTCTTGCATCTGAAGAATGAAAACTATGGAATACTTCACAAATTTTCATATTATCCTTGTGCAAGCACCATGTTAATCTCTGTATTGTTGTAATTTGGGTATATGGGCTGCTGAATCATGTAGTATCTTCTAAATTTAAGTAGTTAATGATGCAATCTTTTTACAGGCTTATATCCTTGGGTGCCTTTTTGTAACAAGGAAGCCTTATTGTCCCTAACAATAATATTGATCTTATTTCCCTAAAATAATATGTATAGTGAAAAAAATTTATATTGTTCGGTCGATTGCTCACATTTGTATTTTTTGTGAATGACAATTTTAATTCTTTTTCATTTTAGATTTGATCATACTTTGAAGCACTTATAGCTAGATCCTAAGGTAATGGCTTTTTCCAGTACTTATTTATGCAACTGAGTTAGCTTTGTGGAGCTAATAGATTCAAAGTAAGCCTTGCTTAAGAGCTACTTCTAAACTTCTGCAGCTGACATTTTCCCAAATGAGGTCTTACCGGCACAAATGTCTACCTGACCCTTTATCCTTCTTCCATGTAGGAACAGACCAACAGAATATCCTATCTTTACAGCATAGTTTGTCTTACTGGAACAAAACTAATCTTAGTTACAAGTGATCATAGAGAGATGAACAGTTAAGACAGAAGTGTTCAGACTAGAAGGAATTTTATCAAAATATAATTGTTTATTATACTTAACATTCCAAAAGTAGCAAAAGCCAAGAAGCTGAAAAAATTGTTCATATGCATGATTACCTAATGTCTGGCCTGTCTACCTTCCAACCAGGCAGAAACTTACACTACTGACTTTCTATCACCAAATATTTTCATAGTTGCAGGAGAAGTCCATATGTTTCCCCACTTTATTAGGCCTTACATTGGTAATGTTTTAATCACAGTGTTTCCTCTTGCCTCCAGGCTGTAAATCTACAAATGGTAAACTTTAGGTCTATCTCTACCAAACACTGAGGTAGAGATAATGCAATAATACTTTAAGAGTTGTCTTTGATACCCTAACTGCAACAGAACAATGCAAAACATGTGCCCTTTTGTACTATATATAGTTATATAACTTATATTTATATGTGGCGATTTTATATTTCACACAGTGAAACTTATTAGAATTAGTTGATAATATGACAAATACATTGATACTTATATATTCCAATAAATAGAATTGGAATATAAATAATTAGGTTTATAATACATACTAGAATATAAAAAGTATCAATGTAATGTCTTCAGTATAATCTTGTGTTACCTTCTAAGTGTTCTTGTTCTTCTGAATTCACATGGTAAAAAAAAATGTTTTCCTCTAATTTATATGGGATTTTACTCTGTTGCTCTGTTTGGTTTTAAACTCACGTGTTCCAAACTGTTTTTCTCCACATTTCTGAAGCATTCCTATTGGTTATACCCAAATTTTGTTGATATGATGTCTAAAAGATATTATTCTTTTGCAAGACACATGGGTCTTTGGATCCCAGGTCCCAGTTACCCACATCATCAGATAACAGGGTCAAGACTTCTTACCTAGACCCATGCAACATTCCAACAGAAAGTAATTGAAGAGCCATGCCAATTTCTCATTTCCTATAATATTTCAGGCCCCAATTCCTTGAGAAGCAGGAATTAGCAGTAAACAATAGTGAAATGCAAGGCAACATAAAATGAAGGATGAGATCACAAAATCTGAGAGAAAGAACTGTAATTCCAACTTTCAATTTACAGATGACCAGCCCATATCTGTGAACAAGATCACAAAGTGTCAAAAGATTTTTGTTAATATCCCTCCCCTAGTGATTAATGAAAGATTCCAGTCCAGCATAAGTAGGATAGAAAAATAGCTCCTGGAAAGATACAATTGGTCTACCAAAGCCAGGAAAACGTGACTTAGAGGTCAAATGTAATTCAGAAAATATCATTAATTGAGAAGATCCTTAGTGCTTCAAAACAATGGTATGTCAGTAGAACTTGGTTCTGTGGTATAAAAATGTTGTCATTCTCATAACATTTAATTTCCTGCAAGTGTATTCTTTTCAAATAATCTTTGAAAAATCACATTCACAAGCCAGGCGCTAGTGGCTGATGCATGTAATCCTAGATACTCAGGAGGCTGAAATCTAGGATCAATGTTCAAAACCAGCCCAGGCAAGAAAGTCTGTGAGACTCTTATCTCGAATATCGGAAGTGGTGTGTGGCTCAAGCGGTAGAGTGCTCGCCATGAGCTGAAGAGCACAGGGACAGTGCCCAAGCCCAGACTTCAAGCCCCATGACCTACCAAAAAAAATCATATTCGCGAAAATACCATTTGACAAATAGATGATACTTAGTCACAATAGAGTTACAATAAAGTTGATTTATTTACACTGCACTAATGCCAATCAGGTACAACCATTTATTAAAGTGTAGAAATAGTACCACCTACCATTTGTGTTGTTCATTTGGTGCTTTCCAAAATTTGTTAAATATATCATCCTCTCATATTTCAAACCTAAATGTAAACTAATAAAGTTAATTTCATCACTTAACAAGGTACATTTTAAGAAGTCACAAATAGTTGCCTTATATGTTGTGTGACAAACATAAAATCTGACTTCTATTTCCATCATATTCTTCGATAATACTAAATTTTTTTTTTTTTTGGGTCCGGTCATGGGGCCTCAACTCTGGGCCTGGGCGCTGTCCCTCAGCTCTTCAGCTCAAGGCTAGCGCTCTACCACTTGAGCCACAGCGCCACTTCCGGCTTTTTTCTTTTTGCTTATGTGGTGCTGAGGAATCGAACCCAGGGCCTCAGGCATGCAAGGCAAGCGCTCTACCACTGAGCCACCTTCCCAGCCCGATAATACTAAATTTTAATTTTCTTTTTTCCAAAACTTATAGGTGGTAGAAAATATTATCCCATGTAAAATAAAATAATCACACACAATTGTACAAAACCATTTATAAAAATTGGTACTTAAGAATACAGTCTAAATCATTTTAAACTTTCTTGTTAACTAAAGATTAATTTTCCAAATAGATGAGAATAAAATCATATCTATGTGGTTCACATCTCCAGTCTTGCAAATTATTACAGATGAATGAATTATGGAAATATAAGCTGACATCAGTTCAAGTATATGCAGGATTGAAACTCCATGGAATGTATATAAACTTTTCAAAGTACTAATGGACAGTTTAACAGAAAGACTATCAGGAAGTTGAAACCAGAGAGGAATAATAGTAAAGACATTGAATGAAAAATGGACAAGGGGCAAGAACAGCTAGAATACTCAATGTTCACATGTGATAAAGGAAGTGGTAAGTTTGAAATAAATCTTGGAGAAGGGGTTGGCTGAGAATGATAGAATGAATGAATCAAATCCAGGACAATCTAATCCATTGGACAATCAGATGGACATATTTAATTGTAGCACACTTGCACAACCTTTGGAAATTCAGTGAAAACACACACAGAAATTACAACCAAACAGCAATCTCTAGAGAGTATGAATATGATCTCTCAAAATTTTAAGCAGTTAATGAAGGGCAGTCTTGGGAAAAGCAAACAAAACTATTCAAAGAGGGCAATTTGGGGTAGAGGAGAAATTTGAACAGATTTAAATAGCTTGTCTAAGGTTATAAATCACCTATATTTGCTGCAAATATTATCTTTCTTCTGTGAGTTCTCTGTCTGAACTGGATACTCCAGTCCTGAGCCACACTTGATAGCTTGTGAAGACAGAATGGAAGAAACAAGATCAAGAACCCATTACTCCATTGGAGAGAAAACAATCCTCTATATTTTCATATCTCACTTCACTACTCTATCTTCATACTTTTAAGTCAATTGATTTTGAGTTATATATTTCCATCTTTGTTCTGGAAAAGTAATTGATGAAAGTAATTCACTAAACATTATTTGTCATTTTTTTATTGTGCTGTTTACTTGTTCAAGGGAGTACAGTAAACTTCACCTCTGCATTTGGTTGCGAAGGTGAAAACCCAACATTGATGTTAATCAGGACAAGCTCTAATGTAAAACTTTGTCTCCAAAAAACCCAGTCCAAGAAACTGTGATCACAAATATTTTGATATCCTTTTTTTCTTTTTTCTTTTACCTTGGAAGTCTTCTTGTGTCTAAAGTGCCAACAGAAATAAGTACTCCACTAATTTTTGATTCAATCACTTCTAACCCCAAAGATATATTTTGCGAACAAGATGATTAGAGGAAACCGAAGAATACTCCACTTTTATCTTCTCTCTTAAGACTCTCCTTAGATTCCTTATCAGGAACAGTGAAGTTATTCTTTGCAAAATTATTTCAATAGATTATTATTTTCTCTTCGTCTTGCATTTGCTCAACAAGATGTATGGAGGAGAATAGAGTTAAATTACCCATACCTTGGAAGAAAGTGTCTGTTACAAAAGGACAATGATTCTATGTCCTACTTCTATGTCCTCCTTTTAGCTCTTGTCTGATTTCCAATTAATCACAGCTCCTTGCCTTCAAGTCTAGTGAAGCTGAAGGACTATAAGGCCTCCCCCACTGCTACATCTTGATGGTTTCTCCATTAAAATTCTTTTAAGTTGCCTCATTTTGATGTGGAATTTATTTTCATGTCTTCATTCAATCTATTCTGCCTTATAGTGAGCCAAATAGGCTCTGTAAATTCACTTTAGGTAGCAAAAATATTAAGACAATCTATATCAAAAAGTTTTTGCCTCCCTCCACTGCTGAAGACAATTTGCTTAGCTAGGGTTTCTAAGAACACTGTTTTCTTTTCTTTCTTTTTTTTTGTGGGGGGGGAGGTATGGTCGTGGGGCCAGAAGTCTGGGCCTGGGTGCTGTCCCTCAGCTCTTCAGCTCAAGGTTAGTGCTCTACCAATTGAGCCACAGCGTCACTTCCGGCTTTTTTCTTTTTGCCTATGTGGTGCTGAGGAATCAAACCCAGGGCCTCATGCAAGCCAAGTGCTCTACCATTTAGCCACCTTCTCAGCCCAGAACACTGTTTTTTCACCTTTTCAATTTGCTCTATTCTTTTCTGAACCCAAAACTGTTTGGCTTATGTAATAAGAGAAGTCTTCACTATCTCATGTTAACAAGGATATTATTTTTTTGTGAGTCACTTAGAAATGTGAAATAACTGGTTTGAAGTATCCAATCAGATTTTTTTCTGTGTTTCAGTGCTTCAAGTGAAAAAACATTGTGGAAAGTATTACAAACAGAAAAGTGTATACCCAATACCTTCTTTCATTGTGGAGGGCACTCTCGCCCTAAATATTTTGACCCAAATTATCTTTTTCAGAGAATTACTGTTTCGTAATTAAAGGTTAATTCACAAATTTTTATGTATTTTTAAAAAGAAATTTGAATTAAATTGCACTATAACCTAGAGGACGTACAGCAAGGTTTCTGAGGTTTGTTTGTTTAGTGTGAAAATGAACCATATTCACTCACATTGCTCCCTCTCCACAAAGTCTCCATGGATTTCTTTTCATGAAAGCCTAATTTCCCAGGTAATTTTAAATTTTCTTAAAATTTAATTTTAAATTTTCTTTAAAAGTTTCAACAATTAAAATTCACCTGTCATAATTTTAAAACTCTTTTGAAATTCCTTTATCAGAACTGGTATTTCAC
Source organism: Dipodomys merriami (assembly GCF_024711535.1). Classification (NCBI taxonomy): domain Eukaryota; kingdom Metazoa; phylum Chordata; class Mammalia; order Rodentia; family Heteromyidae; genus Dipodomys; species Dipodomys merriami. The sequence goes on from NW_027204622.1 coordinate 10,923, forward strand.
CAACCCTAATTCCCCCTTTACCATCAAAAACAGTTAACATGTTTTCACGATTTAGTGTCCATGTAACTATTAATCTCCAATGTCTTTGTTATGCGTATATGACCATATAAGATGATGCTGAACAAAATGAACTCCAAGATATGGAATCAGAGATTTTTATTTGCAGTTGTTTTTATTTTAATATATTATGTGATTTCTAGTTTCTTTAGATTTTTCCCCCATGGTTTATCCCTTGCTGTATTTGATTTTGGTACCCTGTGTATTGTGTATACATTTATCTAAATTAGGGACCGGAAGAGCAACATCATAATGGTGACACAAATGACAAAGGGCAAACCAATGCAATAGCAATACTCCCAAGACAATATGTTGGAAATATACACTACAACTTGTGAGAGGTACTGAAGAGAAGGAAAACTGTGAGAAAAATGAAGGAAGGGGTAAGCTTGAAAAGTTATGTATTCACTACCTTACAATTACTGTAACCCCACTGTACATCATTTTGACAATAAAATTAAATTAAAAAATAAGCTGCATAATATAAAATTTTACTGTACTGGTCTAGTTATATTATTATCTATATAGTAAAATTTTAAAAATCAATACTATTTGGCATCTAATTTGATTTAATTACCCCTTCTTTATCAGAAGGTCATCAAGTTGAATGTTATCCAACTAGACAATATTTTCACAATATACTTGCGTATTTTGAAAACAAATAAATTTAGCACTTTCACACACATAAAACCAAAAACAGTTTAATTCTATGGAAACCCATAACTTTTAAAGTTAAATAAGTTGTTAGGACAGAATATATGTGTTCTTCAAAATTCTTGTGACTAATAACTACTCCTTTTCAAATTCTGAACATTCCATACCTGAGAGATTCAAAACAGTACTTGTTTTCATGTTATGTAATTCTTCAATAGATGCAGTTTCCAATGGGGTGTTACAGATTTAGAAGTCAACAGGAAAATAGCCACATTCTGGTAGATGATAAAACTATGAAGCATCTGTAATAATACTTCAAGAGTAAGCAATCCCAAGCTTTATGCCATAAAGTAATCCTAGCCCAACAGTTTCCAACCTGTAAGGTGCACCTTAAAATTCCCTTAATTCACTTCATGAATAGCTTATTTCTACTGTGAAAAAGTACTACACCTCTGGTATTGTGATTCCCTCCTTGTTCTGCAAAGAACACCACAATAAACTTGCTTGCATCAGTTTTCCCCCAGTGGTACTCTTGAGATCAGAACACTTGCAAATATTATTTATATTTATACTTTTTAACTATCATTGATATTCAGGATACTAAGATCAGAAGATTATGGTTCAAAGCCCATCCAGGCAGGAAGGTTCCTTAGAATCTTGTCTCCAATAAACTTCTCAGAAAAAGCCAGACACTAGTGGCACTGAGGTTGAAGTGTTAGGGCAGATACCCTGAGCTCAGAGACAGTGTCCAGGCCCAGAGTTCAAGCTCTAGGACAAACCAATAAAACAAAAATAAAAATGAACCCAAACCTAGCATTTTTCTCATTGTATACAGAGGAACATAACTAAGGAAATTGCTTCCTTTGTTACATATAGATAGAAAAAAAGATGTCACACAATTATTCTCTTCATACCATGTTATACCAAACCCTCAAAAATGCTCTTTTTCTAAATTTATAAATTAATGTCATACATTTGTTGGCAACTCTGTCTAGATTATTCACATTATCATTTTATACATGAACTGTTGGGATTATCTATTAACTAAGTTCTAATTGTAACTCTCTTGAAAGAATAATCTAGGCAAATTGAATGCCAGAATCATTTGTGAATTGGTCAATTAAAACCTCTACTTAAAAATAATTTTGTAGCAGGGCGCTGGTGGCTCACACCTGTAATCCTAGATACTCAGGAGGCTGAGATTTGAGGATCCCGGTTCAAAGCCAGCCCGGGCAGGAGAGACCTTGAGACACTTATCTCCAATAAACCACCAGAAAACCGGAAGTGGCGCTGTAGCTCAAGTGGTAGAGCGCTCGCCTGGAGCTGAAGAGATGAGGGACAGTGCCCAGGACCAGAGTTCAAGCCCCACGACCGAAAAAAAAAAAAAAAGAATTTTGTAGTATCCTATAGAATATGGAATTACAAACAAAACCAAACCATTTATTTTGAATCTAAATTCTAATTTAGCAAGGTCCACAAAGTCCTATATTAGACTAACTTTGCTATTTCTCCAGGCTTAACTTTTGTAAACCTTCATCATTTCTTTGGCATCCAACAGAATGACGCTTTTTCAAATTTTGGATGGCAATCATGAGCTCTTTTGCATCTAGTAATGTTCTGTAATGAAGAGAGCAATTAAAACACAACCGAGGATTATATATATGAGTTGCATTTCAATAGGAAATTTGACTTCTCAAAACATAACGACAAAATTAGCCCAAACTTCCAACTTTGTATTCCTTTCTTCTAATTTGGTTTGTTTCATTGAGACAAAATTATACTACCTGGTCCAGGGAAGGTATCGCTATGTAATTCTACTCTCTAATCTCCTGTCTTAGTATGAGTTCTAGAATTCCAAGCTTGTATCACATTGCTCTGCCATAGTTTGTTGGTTTATTTAATCTAGAAACACACTAGCAATTCTGAACTTCTCCGACGATCTTATCCATTGACTACTCAGACTGTTTATGTACTATTTTCAAAGATGTTCTAACATATGACACAGGATATGAACATTTTCAGATGCACTTGCAGGGGTCTCTGAATCATTCCTCCATCATCCGATCCCTTTAATAATGATTACTTGACTTTCTTACTATCTCTGGTCCCTACCTATGTAATAGTCTCAAACTTTTTTGAAGAAAGTTCACTTGAGGACTTTTTAATATTAAAATTTATTTCTTGATTCTAGTCTTACTCAGGACATATTTTCTATTGTTTTCTAACTTTTATACATTTTCTGAGAGTTGTTTCATTTGTGTACTTGTGTGTGCACATGTAAGTGCCTCTGTGTGTATGTGTATGTTTGTATGTATGTATGCAAACACGTCAATTCTTATTCAACAATCTTGCTCATAACTGGTATTCCATCATGTGAACCATTCTTCCAATGCAGGTTTTCCTGGTTAATTATAGATAGTGTCTCAAAAACTCTTCTGCCCAGGCTGGATACAAACTGAACTTCCCAGACTTCTTTACATCCTTAGGTTTTATTTTTCCAGGAGTATCAACTTTTAAACTACATACATTTTTGTGAGTATGAAGTCTAAGCTGTAGCCCAGATTTTTAACTCAAGAATTCATATAAAGTTAGATGAACATACACATTACATGTGCTGAGTGTACACTGTTAGAAATATGATCTTAAGCTGGTTGGTGGTGAGATCTGAGAATTGAGGTTCAAAGCCAGACAGGTAGGAAAGTCCTGGAGACTCTTTTCTCCAATTAACTACAAGAAAACTGGAAGTAGCACTGTGGCTCAAGTGGTAGAGCACTAGCCTGGAGCTGAATAGCAGAGGGACAGCGCCCAGGGTTCAAGTGTTCAAGTGCCACGACCAACAACAAATATATATATATATATATATATATATATATATATATATCTGAAAAGGAAATAAAAAGAAATATGATCTTTGCCACCAGGATCATTGCTAGTATAATACCTTTTCTCTCAAGATGGACTTTTTTCCATTTAAGTCCATTCTCTTATATGTGCCTGGCATGGAACCAGAATCATTCTTCTATTCTACTTTTTACAAATTTGCATGATTAGCAAGTGTGATTTAGCAAAGGAGTGGCCTCATACTTCATGATCCACTTAGAAGAAATGCTTTCACTATATCACTTCTATAAATCTACATACTGTACTTTATTGTTTCAATGTTGTCTTATTTGTAGAGTCTTCTATATTGTATTGAACACTTAAACACAGAACTTCTCCTTCTCCTATTATTGTTATTGTTTCTCTTACTGTTAACTCTTGTACAATTGGAAAATAATGCACTGCACATACACTCACAAAAAAAAGATCTGAGAACCCTCTTCACATTTAAAATTCACCTTAATTTACAGAGCACTTATGAAGTTTGAACTCAATGTACTCATGGATAATTTATAAGCAATTTAAATTTCATATTTTTTCTTTACTAAGTTGTCTCTGAAACACTGCTACATGATGTCCAAAGGTATCCTTGTTCTATTTCAGTGAAGCCAGCAAACATTCATTATACCTCAAGCAGCACCATAGATGTTACTGGAAGTAACGATTAGTGGATGTGGAGACTGATCCCAGGAGACTAATTGCACCTAGAGGTATGACAAAGTTCAAGTTAACTTGTGCTTTCCTTTTTACTGTACAAGAAAAGGATCCATGGCTTGAAGGAAACTCTGTCCCTGACGTTTAGAGTGTGTTTTTAATTCATATAAAACTTGTCTGTAAAGTTCTGATTGAGAGTATTACAAAAGGAAATAATGTGTCATTTGAGGGCCAGCATAAAACAAAAGGAAATAACGTTGTTTTAAAAGTGCTCTACTGCAAAGAAACAAAGACATGGAAATTTTAAAGTGCTTTAAGGATGGATATTTCACTTCTGAGATGATTCTCTTGTTGCAGGATTCAGTTATCCATTCCTTTAATCTGGTCCTGAGTTCTCTATAGCAATAAGTATTCCAAAAACAGCAGGATCCAGTGAGTATAATCAACAAAAGCAGGCTCTTCTCAGACCAGTACTCCTTTAAGAAGGGTCCCAAAGAAATACCTGGGGTTTTTTTGTTTGCTTGTTTGTTCAGTTTGTGCTGGTTCTGGGGTTTGATTCCAGAGGCTGGACTATGTCCCTGAATAGATGTCTTCCTGCCCAAGTGCCCCCAAAGTTAGTACTCTTCTGCTTCAGCCAAAACCCCACTTCTGGCCTTTTTGGTGGTTAATTAGAAATAAGGGGTTGACAGACTCTCCTATATGGGTTTGCTTTGAACTGTGATAATGAGAAAGCCAAGTGATGGACTGGGTAGGTGGCTCAGTAGTAGAGTGCTTGCCATGCATGCATGAGGCCCTGGGTTCAATTCCTCAGCACCACATAAGCAGAAAAAGCTGGAAGTGGTGCTGTTGTTCATGTGGTAGGGCACAAGCCTTGAGCTGAAGAGCTTAGGGACAGTGCCCAGGCCCAGTGTTCAGGCACCATGACTGGCAAAAAAAGGTAAGTGACATCAACTGTACCAAGACGTCTGTTTTGAACCAAGAAATACAAGACGAAGTTTAATATAAAACTAATATTTGACAATTTTTAAAAGAAAAGAATATGTCCAGCCAAGAAGCCATAACTTAAAAAACTCAGCAAAATCATTTTGCCATTATTTTTTCTGCTTTGGAAGATTACTGTTGACCTTGTCCTTCCTTTGGGGGAAACTTAAAGTCATATTTGCACTTTTTTGTTGGTAGTGGGGCTTGAACTCTGATCCTGGGCACTGTAGCTCAGCTCTTCAGCTCAAGTTGAGTGGTCTACCACTTTAGCTACAGTACCACTTCTAGGATTCTGCTGGTTAATTGAATATAAGAGTCTCATGGACTTTCCTGAGCAGGCTGGCTTTGAACAGCAATCCTGTGGTCTCAACCTCCTGAGTAGCTATGATTACAGGCATGAGCCACCAGCAGCCAGCTCCTATTTCCATTTTGTGCACTTAATGAGACTATGTAGACAAAGAATGGAAATTTGAATCAAATGATGACATTGTAGCTTTTCAGAAAAATTGAGGTAGCAATAAGTCCTCCTAATCCATTTTGTTACATTAATGACTAATAAGCTATGGGACCCCTACATTAGCATCCTCTGCCATCTGTGTAGGTATATTTAGTATCAGGAAAGACTGAGATTTTTAGAAAGCAAAAGAGATCAAGTACGAAAGAACAGGATAGGAGGAGATACATTTATCTCACAGAGATTAAGAACTTGCCTAAGAGATTTAGAATGCTAAAGCCGATGAGGAATAAGCCTAGTTCATAACTAGTTCTTCAATAACCAAAAATGGTTCCCTAGAGTGGTTTCTGGTACGTTAGTTACTATCATTTGTTCCTTCCATCTGAAATTATTCCTTTTCTTGTCCCAACTGATAATTTGCCTCTGCCTTTTTGGTGCCATGACTGATCAAATAAATTTCAAAATCTCAGCCTACCCTTCTCATTGTGATTAGCAGTGACCACTCAAAAGCCTGGAATCTTTGAATTTCCAGAATTAATCTTCACCTGACATCTAAGCATATTCCTGGCATTAATTGCTGTGACCTAATGATCAAACTTTTTTTTTACACAGTATTCTAATATAGGTAAAGTACATGAATTAGGGAGTATTGTCAGGTATTAGTATGGAAGGAGCAATTACATATTCCAAGTATGGATTATTTATTTTGCGTTTACTAACAATGTTTTTTTGTTTTTTTGGGTTTCTTTGTTTTGTTTTTTTTTGCCAGTCTTAAAGTCCTGGGGCTTAAACTCAGGGCTAGGGAATTTTTCCTGAGCTTTTTTTTTTTTTTTTTTTTTCTCTCATGGCTAGCACTCTACCACTTGAGGCACAACGCCACTTCCAGTGTTTCTTTTTC
>NW_027204622.1:20000-23792 GCF_024711535.1 Dipodomys merriami
CCAAATGGCAGGAGAACCTAAGAAACTCATTCTTATCCATATGATTATCAATAGAATGTGATCAATGTCAAGATTGAATAAGTAGTTCTTGAATGATTCGAGGATCAAATTGTACACAATTATATCCTAGGACACTCATCAATTTTAGTTAATGCATCATTAAGCATTTAAACAATCACATTCATTAAATGGAGGCAGAATAAAATAACTAAGTATTGGACATCACATAGCATAAAATGCAATTTTTTCTGCCAGGATTGGGATTTGAACTCATTGTCTGGGTAACTGTTGCACTGTGTGGGAAGGGGAAGCTCACCTCCTTGAAGTAAAGAAATTCAAGTCTCTTCCTTAGGCCTGAATTGGATCCCCAGCACTAAAAAACATCCTATTCATGTACATTTTAAGTATACAATTTATATTCATACGCATATGTTCACTCTATATTACACTCAGTATAGTTATTCTTTTTTTTTTCTTGTGTTGACCATTTATTTTATTGACTATTTTGACACAGAAAACATTGATTACATAGGATATAGGTCTGCATATATATTCCACTTCATAGCTGACACCCAGGACTTTCACAGAAAAGGAAAACCTGTCAAAATCAGCTTTTTATTCCATGATTCATTGTTTGGGAGTGCTGGCATCTGTACCTGGGGCCTATTTTGACAGGTGGATCTATGGTTGCTCTGATAGCCTGCCAGGCTTCAGCAATGGCAGGTCAGGTCCACTTTGCAGGTGTCATTCAGAACCAGGATAGTCACCCTGCAAAGAAAAAAAATTATAAACCCCTCAGCCCTCTGCAATTCACTATTTTTTGTGATGTCCCAGTTTTTTTTTCTTCCTGCAAGCCCTCTTGGCCTGGGATCCCAGATTGGCTATGGGTCCAGAGGCTGCAGCCCAGCCAAGGGATATCAAAGCTTAGGCAGTGTTGCCATGATCTGAGTTCAAGCCCCGTGTTGGCAAAAAAAAAGAATTATTTAATTAATTAATTAATTAACTAAATTAAAAAAATAAGCCTCCCGGGTTTGGAATTTCTGCCAGTTATATTTCCTAACCTGGGATTTGAACTCAGGGTCTTGGTAAAACCATACCAATGTGAGGGAAGGTGCAGAGTTGCCAGTAGTTGAATTCAAACCCCATTCCAAGCCAAAGCAAAAATTAAGTCACTGATCTTGGCAGGGGAAGGTAGTTGTGGAGATGGGAGGGAAGAGATAGTAGGGGGGAAACAAAGGAGGAGGCAACAATGCTTAATAGGAAATGTACTCATTATCTTGCTCATGTAACTGTAACCCCCTGTACATCATTTTTGCAATAAACATAATACAAAAATAAACAATGCCGTGCTCAGAGAAGCACTTTGGGGGTAAGGGAAAGATGTCTGAATAGTTGTACAAAATTCTACACTGCTTTTTGTAAAAATGTTCAGTATGGAAATGAATAAAGCTAACTGCTTTCATTTAAAAAAATGTCACTGTCTTGGAAATGGGGCCAGTATTTCTGCCATTCTGGGATCTGATCTCACATTCCAGTTAACTCTTTTGCACCATGGGTAAAGGCAAAGTTCACTATCCTTGAGGAAAAGAGATTCAGGCTAGAGTTCTCAGGGCCTGCAGTAAGGCCCTGCAATGAAAAATTATTTATATACATGTGTAATATATGATACATGCTTACATATGTATGTTTATTACATTTTATGATTATTGTCATTGATTTTTATTTTATTTTTATTTTATTCATTTAGACATTGTTTAATGTATTTAGTATTATTAAACACATAATATTTATTACATTTTGAACATCTATTATAAAATTATACACAAAATTTAGGACATTGAATCATTTTTCATTAATAATTTATTAAGTGTGGAAACATGATACATAATTATGCTGATTTTTTCCATCATGGGGCTTGAACTCAGGGCCTGCACACTGTCCCTCAGCTCTGCAGCTCAAGGTCAGTGCTCTACCCCTTGGGCCCAATGCCACTTCCGACCTTTTCTGCTTATGTGGTGCTCGGGAATTGAACGCAGGGCCTCATGCATGCAAGTCAAGGACTCTACCACTGATCCACCTTCCCAGACCACATGATTCATAATTAAACGGAGGCATTTGTCACAGTCATCACGTGTTTAGATTCTATCCCAAGTATCAGCTTTGCCTTATTCATCTTTGGACAACTTCCTATAGGGATTTATTTAGATGTTTTATACTCAGAGGCCTTTTCTTGAAGATAGGCAAGTTGAGGGATAAAATACTAAGAGTGAAGCTGGGAATGTGGCTTAGAGGTACAGAGCTTGCTCAGCATGCATGAATGCAGGGTTTGAATCCTCAGTGCCACATACTCCGAAAAAGCCAGAAGCTGTGGAATGGCTCAGGTGGTAGAGTGCTAGCCTTGAGAAAAAGAAGCTCCAAAACAGTACCCAGGCCCTACATTCAAGTCCCAGAACTGGCAAAAACAATAAGCCAGTTGCTGTGGCTCACATAGAGAACCCTAGCTTCTCAGGAGGCTGAGATCTCAAGACCACAGTTCAAAGACAGCCTAGGCAAGGAAAGCCTGTTATAATCTTATCTCCAATGAACTACCAAAAGACCCCACATAGCGCTGTGGCTCAAGTGGTAGAGTGTTCACCTTGAGCTGAAGGGTTTAGGGATAGTGCCCAGGCTTGAGTTCAAGACACACAACGGGAAAAAAGTGGGATTAATCAAAGTACTTTTCCTATTTGTTAATTATGAGAACATTTTCTGGAAAATGAACACTGGTGTACACCAGAATTAAAGTCAGAGCTCAATGTTCAAGTATAGAAGATCCATAAGCCCAGCCTGACTCTAGCATTATAACCTTGTGTGCTACAGGGTTCTGAAAGGTCCAATGTTGAAAGGCTTAATATGCTCCCTTTGTGATGAGCAGTTGACTTGTATTTTCAATGTCATTACAGTTCTGAACCTAGCAGAGCACCAGAAAGCTCATAATCGTCATCCTACATTAGGAGGCTGAGGTCTGAGGATCACAGGGTGAAGCCAGCCAGGGCAGGAAAGTCTATGATGCTCCACTTCACCACGGACAAAGCAGAAAGGGACTCATGGTAGAGCGCTAGCCTTGACTCAAAGGAGCCCAGGAACAGAGCCTAGATCCCAATTCAAGCCAAAGACCTGCAAAACATTTAAAGCAAAGGACAGAAAAAGAAGGAAAAAAGGCAGTAACTCCCTTTGGGTTTGATCAATCTATTTCTATCTTGGAAGCTCCTGAAGATCTAGCAGGACAAGCACTAAAGAAGGACATGGACTAGGAGAGGAGGCTGAGTTCAAGATTCAAGTGTAGCAGATCCATCTGCCTAGCCACTCATGTAAAGATTATAATCATCCTGTGTCCTCCAGTGGGCTTCTGAAAGGTCACATGTTCAAGAACTTCCTGGGTTTCGCTTGGTGTTGAGAAGTTACTTGCACTCTAAATGTTCTTACAGTTCTCAAGCTATAGAAGCAGGAAAGAAACATCATTGACCCACCCTGGGTATAAAGAAGTTCTCAGGATCCAAGACCTAGCCCTGTTAGCAGGAAGAATTCCAATGTAACTCTGTATTTGAAGGACAGAAAACAGTTTCAAAAAACCAGGCTAGATGCAGAGACCTAGGCCTGCAGGATTAGGAGGCAGAATGTAAACACTCAACAAGGAAGTGAGCTACAAAACCACTTCATTCATTCCAGGCACAGCCAGCATTGGGGAGAAAACCTGAAACATTTGTTAGAGTTACACCATGGTCAGGCTTTTCTCAGCCTCTTCAAACAATG
>NW_027204623.1:0-23788 GCF_024711535.1 Dipodomys merriami
GGTCTTCTTATGGGGATGGTGTGATACAGGAAATATGCCATCACACAGCTTTCAAGTGAGAAAAGAAGGTGAAGAGAATGACATAGGACAGAGTAGGCAGTGGTAGGCTAATATAAGGGTTATCATTCACAACACTGGGACCTCACTACAGTTGATCAGATGCCTGAGACAGACATTCAGTACCTTATGAGTGGGTTGCATATTTACAGAAGACAAACTGGGCCCAGAAGACACAGTGAGCAAACGATGATTTACTTTCCCAGCCAGCGAGAATGGGATGGTAGGAGATTTCATTGTGCTTCTCAGAATGGCATGACATTTACAATCTATGAAGTGTTCTTTTGTTCAATATTCTATTGGATATTTGTAGACAGTAGTTTAGTGGTTTAGTGTAGGTAAATAAAGCTTGGAACATGAAATTGTAGATAAAAGGAGACTTTGTTAGGTGAATGTATTCTTTTTCATGAGATATGATAATTTAACTATTTCATTTATTTTATTCATGAGAAATAATAATTTAACTTTCCAAACCCCTTTACAATTTCTCATTTATTACCGCTATAGTTTTTCTTTGTATTGTTACACAAACATGAAAAAGATGTACAATTTCCTTAAAATTATTGTAATTAATTTGTATGTGATGTTTAATATATTGTTTCTATAAACATTTTTGTTTAGGAGCTATGAATGTGAAACTTCATTGAAATTATTAAATAATGTCACTATTGTCATTTTCTGATCCTACTGGTTTTGATCAAGATTAAATATTTTTTTCATGCCCCTCTTTGTATATAAGTGATGGTTTTGGTGTTATTGAAATTAATTACCTAATTTAGACAGTCTCTCTTTTTGTAGCGCAGACTGGCCTCAAGCTCATAATGATCCTGCCTCAGCCTCCTAATACTTTGATTTATAAAGTATTTTCCTATTCTCTACTGAGCAATAGCTTGAAATCTGTGCTTTGAACCCCATCACTTTTAATAATCCAGGCTAGTCAAGAAAGGATCACACTTTTGATGGTAAAATCGTTGGCTCTGTTATTTCTTTATAACTTTGTTTCATATGTATAGGGATATAATCTCAAAGTAGGTGGTATATTCTTTTAGGGAAAGTCTAATCTCAGCCTTCAGGAAGAAGGTTGTTTTAAGAACAGGCATATTTACTTTTCATCCCTTTGCTAAACGTTACAACAGGAAAGACATAGACTGACATGTTTATTCTCCAGAACTTTACATTCAGTTTGCCCTGCTATGTAGTGATGTTATCATCTCATAACTTTCTAGATTGAGACTAATCAAGAAAACAGTTAACTATTTTTTCCTATTCAGCTACTTTCCCCATAGAATGTGTATGGAAACTATCTACACATTTAAATTGAATGTAATGCCACCTGAGAAAATTAGTTGTTAAATATAGACAGAGTTTGCCTGCCACTGGTGGCTCACATCTCTAATCCTAGCTACTCCGGAGGCTGAGATCTGAGGATTGCAGTTCCAAGCCAGCCCAGGCAGGAAACTCCATGAGACTCATATCTCCAATAGACTACTTCAAAAATCTGGTTCTGTGGCTCAATTGTTAGAGTGCTCTTGAGGGAAAGGAAGCTACGGACAGTGGCCAGGCCCAGAGTTCAAGCCCCAGGACCAACAAAAGAAAACAAGAGTGGGTAACAATGTCCAACAAGAAATGTACTCACTACCTTATGGTATATAACTGTATATAACCTTGACAAAAAATTAAATTTAAAAAATAAAATGTACTTGCGTAACTAAAAAAAAAATGGAATCTTGCCACCACAATATTATAGTGATAAAAAAAAAATCTACAGAATTGCCTAGTCATCAATTTGTGGATACTTATTCAAAACCTTGTTTCCATCTTTATATTCATAACCCTTCTTGATGCTTACTTCCAGTAACCTCATTCTCTTGTTGTATATAAAGTTTAGCAGCACTTATTTAAACTTCTTAGCTTTTATATAATAAAATTTCATTAACTTCATATAAATGCATCTGGTTTCTGCCATTCTTACTGTCTCGATTGCCATTAGGTCTCACTCATTTCCTACATACAGAATTACCAAATTTTTACTTTCCTATAGGCTAACCCATTTTCAGACTATTATCAAGACACTAAAATTGGACTTGTAAAGATGGAAATTAAAGACTCATTTAGTGCTGGGAAGGTGGCTCCGTCGTAGAGTGCTTGCCTTGTATGCATGAGGCCCTGGGTTCGATTCCTCAGCACCACATAAGCAAAAAAGAAAAAAGCGGAAGTGGTACTGTGGCTCAAGTGGTAGAGCGCTAGCCTTGACCTGAAGAGCTGAGGGACAGTGCCAAGGACCAGAGTTCAGGCCTCATGACCGGACCGCCAAAAACAACAAAGACTCATTCACTTCTTTTCAGTTGAAACAGTGCTCAGCCCATAAATATTGTAAACAAGTCCCTATAAAATGTATTTTTCCAGAGTAGTTGAACTGGAAACTCTATGGAGGTTCCTTAAAAGATTAAACATAGCTGGGTGCTGGTGGCTCACGCCTGTAATCCTAGCTACTGACAGACTGAGATCTGAGAATCATGGTTCAAAGCCAGCCCGGAAGAAAAGTCCGTGAGACCCTTATCTCGAATTAACCACCAGAAAACAGGAAGTGGTGCTGTGACTAAAGCGGTAGAGAGCTCGCCTTGAGCTAAAGAGCTGAGGGATAGCGCCCAAGCCCAGAGTTCAAGCCCCATGACTGACAAAAAAAAAAAAAAGTTTAAACATAGAGTTTCCCTATGACCCAGCAATCCCACTCCTGGTCTTTTACCCAATACACTACAAACCAGGCCACACTAGAGCTACCATCAAAACCATGTTCATTTCAGCATTGCTTACCATGGCCAAGATATGGAATCAACACAGATGCCCCTTAGTAAATGAATGGATCAAGAAAATGTGGTAAATATACACCATGGAATTCTATGCATCCATCAGAAATAATGATATTGCCTCATTTGTAAGAAATGGAAAGACTTGGAAAGTAAGCCAGTCGATATGCTTGAAAGAAAATAGTATCATGAATAAAATAATAATTTTCTGAATATTAGCAGGAGAATTTCTCTACATTTGTTTTAAGACTCTGCTAGACTTAATATGACTTAGGAACTTAGGAACTTCGAATGTATAAAGAATTTTATGGTAGAAAATCATTTATAACATATTTCTATTTTAATAATGATCAGTATTCATACAGAACTATATGACATTTAACATTGTTGTGCAGATCTACACACTAAAGTTACTGGGAATAAATTATTTTTCTTTGGTTCTTTCATGTTTCACATACAGAGAGCTAGACAGGAATAATCTTGCTCAGAATGGTCACAAACAAATTAAAGTGGCTATTAAAGAAGTGCTTGTTAAACTAGCTCAGCTTCTAAGTTTAAGGTATCAAGAAATCCCTTAGAATATTTTCTGCATTAATCTCAATATCTAAACTTAAAAGTAATCACAAATTTAATGCAAAGTTTAATATTGAGTAGATATTGAGTTGACTGGACAGAGGTGGGAAATGACACTGCAAGCTTGAATAATATGCAGATGGCTTCAATCAGTCCCACACACACCAATTGGGATGGAAGTGAGAAAGAGGAGGCAGGAATAGAGTTCCACTGCAGGGTGACCTCCTGAGCACAGTAGGAAATTGGGCTAAGCCATGCCTACACCCAGGTGATGAACCCCTACAGTGACAGCTCTGCATGGCATTTATTTCCCATCCTCTCTCTGGGTCTTAAATTTTTCCCAGTTCATTTTCTTTTTACAGCATTCACAGGTGCTAAAATTATTGCAAATGGTAGTGTTTCCCATTATTAGGGAATAAAGCTTAGCCATACTTGGAGAATATTAGCCAATCATACATATTAGCATATGAATGCAATCAGAGTGTTTTTAAAGAAATTCTACAGGGGGTTCCGGGGAGATGGCAGAGGAGAAGCTGGAATCTGAACAAGCTCTCACATAGAAAGCAGTTTTAGAGTTCCAGTGAACAGTCCTAAGCCAGAGAATCACACCAAGTGTGCCATCACAGGACAGAGAGTTAGATAAGAGAGGGAAAGCCAAGGAAAGAAGACACATCTGAGTGCTTGCCAGCAGCTGCCCCGGCAGCGGCGGCAGGGTCCCGGGGGAGACCGCAGTCAGGAACATACCTGAGTGCTCACACAGAGAGTCCGGGACGAAGGAGCCAGACGCAGCAGGCGAGCAGATTCTACTCAACACCAGCAAGAACCGACAAGGAGCGGACATCTTCATTCTGCAGTTTGCAGACCAGAGACGACCCAGGATACAAGACTCGGCGTGAGTACAAGCCCGACGTCCTCACTCCTTCTCAGGGAGCAGAGAAGGTAAGGCCACGCCTCCCCCCACCCCAGCACCAGTGATCTCCATCTTGGATAGCGACAAAGCTCGGAGGAGCTTCCAGCTCCGAATCAGGCCTTGGAATAAAACGAGTCATTTAGCAGGTCACAAGAACTTAACGGCGAAGTGACCTTCCAGACTCAGCTCCATCCAGGGAAAGGTCACCCAGCTCAGGCGCCAGCCATTGGAGTGGCTTTCCTCACTGGGTAACCAGAGCCAGAGGCTGCCCCTCCCTCTCGCAGCCACCAAAATCAATGGAAAAACAGAAACCCTGAGAATGGCTCCAGGCTGGGCTCTATGATATTTTTCACAAAATAGCCCCAGGAAAAAGCTACTGATTGTTGAAAGGCCTCAACTCTACCCAGAACCTAGTCTCACCACTGCATCCCCCTCTTTTGTGATTCTCAAAGCAGATCACCCTCCCATTAAACTAATCTGGGAGGGGGATCTCAAAATCTTGGGTAAAGCAAAGCATTTTTCTGCCTGTTCAAACAAACTGACTGAACAAACCAATCAAGCCACAGGACCTCAAGCTGACCAGAGACTCCAACAAGAGGCTGGTTACAGACAAAAGGGAGATACAAGATTCTTCCCACCCCTCCCAAAAAATTCAAAAAAAAAAATCAAAGAACTTTTTTTTTTCTTCTTCTTCTTTTCTTTTCTTTTTTTTTCCTTTTTTTTTTTGGTACCTTATATATATATAAAGAATTTTTTCCTTTTCTAAAAATTTTATTAATCTTTAATTTTTGCCTTTTTTGAAAAAATAATTGTTTTCTAGTAACTTTTTTTTCCTCTTATAATTTTTATTTTAAGAATACGTGAATGTGGGTTTTCCTTTCTTGTCTTCTTTCTCTTTTTTTTTCTTAACTATCTTTTTGTTTTTCGTCTAGATATACTAAACTTCTGATCTTTTTTTTCCCTTTCTCATCCTTCTCAACTTTTCCTCTCCTTTGATTTTCTTTATGTGAGTTAACTCTTGTCCTGCACATCCTCAGATAAACCCTTAGTTAACTAGTAGACCCTATCCCCCATTGTGTACACACTTAATCCACAAATTTATTACTCAATTCAAAACCTCTGAGAATTAAATTCCTTAATAGCAGTACTACCTCTTTATACCTATATAATATTTTAAGCATTTTTTTAAAGTTTTTCACTTCTCCTCTATGTCCCTTAGCTTCTCTTTATATACTCACATTCCTCTCTAAATAGATGGTCTTTTAATCATCATAATAATATTAATTTTTCCGTTTCTATTTTTTTCTGGTCTCATTTCATTTCCCTTTCCCTTTCTTCTATCTCTCTCTCTCTCTAATTGCATCCTACACAACCTATTTCCTGCATTGTGATTAGGACATAGTTAACTCTCCCTGTGCCTCCCCACACCAATCTATTTCTATTTTTTACCCTCATCTCTCCCTAACCCTAATAATTTCTGGTTTTCCAAATTCTTCTCTGCATTTCGAAGCCCATTAACATATAGCTGTTAGATGTTGAATAGATGTATCTGTTGAACTAGATTGTATCTGTAGACTATTGACTGTACGAATGCAAACTTTGATTGATGGTTGCCTTAAGATAGTGTTCTAGCACAAAACTGGTGCTATTTTCATCTCAAATGGGCAGAGTAAGCCGGAAAAACACAAGAAAAATGGCAAATCCGGATATCTCAATTCCCAATCTTGATAATCAGGGGTCAGAACAGATAATGAATAATCCATAGGAGATTTCCCAAATAGCTCTGCAAACACTGCTGGCAAACATGATAAATGAGAAGTTTGACAACTTACAAAGGACGCTGTATGAGCATGAAAAAGAGAGAGAGGAGGCATCTGAAAAGCTTATACAGGAATATCATAAGCGTGAGGAAGACACTCAAAAACTGATACAGGATTTGTGTGAAAAACTTGAGAATACTCAAAGAGAAAGGGAGTAATGGTGTGAGCAGGCTGAGAACACTCAAAGAGAACTGCAGGAATCCCATGAATGGGAGGAAAGAGAACTACAGGAATCCCACAAACGGGAAGAAGCAAATCAAAGAGTAATACAGGAAAAGAGAGACCAGGTAGAGAATACACAAAGATCACTAAAGGCATTCATGGAATCCATTAACATAGAGCTGAAGGAAGTCAGGGAGACCACAAAGGGAACGCTGAACGGAACCCAACAGAAGGAATGGGAGTCCAAAGAAACCATAACCAATCAACTAAGTGATTTGAAAACAAACACTGAACACCAAATTAAGGAAGTAAAGAAATTCATACAAGACCTAAAACAGAGCTTCAACAAAGAAATTGAAG
The DNA here is from genome assembly GCF_024711535.1 of Dipodomys merriami. NCBI lineage: Eukaryota > Metazoa > Chordata > Mammalia > Rodentia > Heteromyidae > Dipodomys > Dipodomys merriami. The sequence continues at coordinate 6,690 of NW_027204623.1, forward strand.
CCATCAAAGCTGACCAAATAGAAGGAAAAGAGATAAAAAACAAAGTAGAGAGTCTTGACAGCAGGTTAGACCATGCAGAAGATCAAATCTCGGGGATTGAAGACAGCCTAGATATTATAGAGAAAGAACATACAACCATCCAAGACAAGTCCAAGAAATATGATAGGTCTATCCAACACCTGGAAGACACCATCAGAAGGCCCAATCTAAGGATAATGGGTGTAGAGGAGCACCTAGAAACAGAAGTTAATGTTTAACAGGATCCTAGCAGAGAACTTCCCAAACATACAAAAAGATAGGCCTATTCAGATACAAGAAGCCTTTAGAACCCCAAATAAACCAGAACAGAATAGGACATCCCACCATCACATTATAATCCACACAGGATCAACTCAGACCAAGGAAAAGATCCTTAAAGCTGACAAGGAGCAAAGATTAATGATCTATAAAGGAAAACCAATTAGAATCACCTCAGATTTCTCAGCAGAGACAATCAAAGCAAGAAGAGCCTGGAATGATGTATGCCATACCCTAATAACAAACAACTATCAACCAAAAATACTGTACCCAGCTGAACTCTCCTTCATAACTGAAGGTCAAATAAAAATCTTCCATAGCAAAGAAAAATTGAAACAATACATCTCCACCAAACCAGCCATACAAAAGATTCTTAAAGATGTCCTACACATAGAAAACCAACAAGACCGCAATAAAGGCCAAGAAACTGCACCCAAACTGAGAATCCAAGAACCATAGGAAGAACCCAGTTTTTGCAGCCCCCAAGAAGGTGGATAACATGGCAAGAACTCCCAAATACCTCTCAGTCCTATCTCTTAACGTTAACGGACTGAACTCTCCAATTAAGCGACATAGACTGTCTACTTGGATTAAAAAACAAGACCCTTCTATCTGCTGCCTGCAGGAGTCACATCTTGCCCGTAAAAACAAACACATTTTCAATGTTAAAGGCTGGAACAAAATCTACCAAGCAAACGGCCCTCATAAACAGGCGGGAGTTGCAATCCTAATATCAGATAAAATAGACTTCAAATTAAAATTCGTGAGAAGAGATAAAGAAGGTCGCTACATACTAATTAAAGGATATCTCCTTCAGGAGGATATTACAATTCTAAATATCTATTCGCCAAACAATGGAGCACCCAAATTTATCAAAGAAACACTACTTTCCCTCAAATCCCATATAGATCCAAAGACATTAATTGTTGGGGATTTTAACACACACTCTCCCCACTAGATAGATCAAATCGGCAAAAGTTCAACAGAGAAACCGCAGATCTAAACAGCAGCATAGATCAACTAGTCTTAACAGAAATCTACCGAACATTTTACCCAGCAGCAACAGAATACACGTTCTTCTCAGCAGCACATGGAACGTTTTATAAAATAGACCACATTTTAGGCCACAAAGCAAACTTGTCTAAGTTCAGAAACATTGAAGTTATACCTTGCATTCTCTCTGACCACAAGGGAATAAAATTAGAACTCAACACCAAAAGCCACCAAAGAAAGTCCGGTATCACATGGAGGCTGAACAACACACTGCTGAATCATGAGTGGGCCATGGAAGAGATTAGAATGGAAATTCAAATGTTCATGCTATTCAACAAAAATGAACACACAAATTACCAGCTCCTCTGGGACACAGCAAAGGCAGTACTCAGAGGCAAGTTTATAGCTCTGAGCTCCTACATCAAGAAATTGGAGAGATCGGAAACCAACAATATAATGACACTTCTAAACCTCTTTGGAAAAGAGCAGCAAGATGAACCCCAATCCAGTAGATGGAAAGAAATAATCAAAAATAAATCAGAATTAAATGAATTAGAACCCAAAAAAACTATAGAAAGGATCAACAAAACAAAGAGTTGGTTCTTCGAAAAACTTAACAAAATTGACAGACCCTTAGCAAATCTTATCAGAAAAAGAAAAGAACACACCCAAATTAATAAACTCAGAGATGAGAATGGAAAAATCACCCCGGAAACGACCAAGATTCAGAACATTACAAGGGAATACTTCTCAAAACTTTATGCTAATAAGTTTGAGAACTTGACAGAAATCTACCTTTTCCTAGCAAATATTGACAGGCCAAAACTAAAACAAGATGAGTTATACTATCTTAACAGGCCCATATCTAGCACTGAAATAGAAAAAGCAATGAGAGGCCTCCCAGCTAAGAAATGTTCAGGATCAGATGGTTTTACAGCGGAATTTTACAAGGCCTTCAAAGCAGAGCTCACAGCCATACTCCTCCAACTTTTCAATGAAATTGAAAGAGAATGCTCACTACTGAACACATTCTATGAAGCCATCATAACCCTCATCCCAAAACCAGGCAGGGACTCATCAAAGAAAGAGAGGTATAGACCCATTTCTTTGATGAACATTGATGCAAAACTTCTCAACAAAATTTTGGCCAATTGACTTGAACAATTCATCCAAAAAATCATACACCACGATCAAAGAGTATTCATTTCAGGGATGCAAAGCTGGTTCAATATACACAAATCAATTAATACTATTCATCACATAAACAGGAGCAAGGATAAGAACCACATGGTTATCTCAGAGATGCAGATAAAGCATTCGACAAGATCGAACACCCCTTTATGATGAAGGTTTTGGAAAAATTAGGAATCCATGGAACAGTCCTCAATACAATAAAGGCTGTATATGACAAACCTACAGCCAGCATTATACTCAATGATGAAAAACTAAAGCCAATTCCTCTTAATTCAGGAACAAGACAAGGATGCCCACTCTCTCCACTTCACTTCAATCTAGTATTAGAATGCCTAGCTACAGCAATAAGACAAGATGCAGACATAAAGGGGATCCAAATAGGGAAAGAAGAAATAAAACTCTCCCTCTTTGCAGATGACATGATCTGGTATTTAAAGAATCCCATAGACTACACTCCCAAATTAGTCAAGCTGATTCAAAACTTTGGCAAAGTAGCAGGTTATAAAATTAACCCCCAAAATCAGTGGCTTTTCTGTATGCCAACAATGAGAAAAGTGTGGCTGAAATTAGGAAAGCAACTCCATTTGTAATAGCCCCACAAAAAATAAAATACCTAGGAATTAACTTAAACGAAGAAATGAAGGACCTCTATGATGAAAACTTTAAAATCTTGAAAAAGGAAATCAACAGAGAACTTAAAAAATGGCAAAACATCCCATGCCCCTGGATTGGAAAGATTAACTTCGTGAAAATGGCAATACTTCCCAAGGCTATCTACAAACTCAATGCAATACCTATCAAAATTCCAACCTCATTCTTCAAGGAAATAGAAGAGGCAATCCAAAAATTCATATGGAACAATAAAAGACCCGAATAGCAAAAACGCCCCTCAATGGAAAGAACACTGCTGGAGGAATATCAATACCAATTTTCAAACTCTACTATAAAGCCATAGTAATCAAAACAGCTTGGTATTGGCATAAGAACAGACCTCAGGACCAATGGAATAGAATTGAAAACCCAGAAATGAACCTACAGACCTATAGCCATCTAGTCTTCGATAAGGGAGCTAAAACAATAGAATGGAACAAAGACAGCCTCTTCATTAAATGGTGCTGGCAAAACTGGTTAACTACTTGTAGAAAACTAAAGCTAGATCCTTATATATCACCCTGCACCAGAATCAACTCCAGATGGATCAAAGACCTTGAACTCAAAGCAGACACTCTGAAACCATTACAGGATGGAATAAGAGAAACCCTAGGTCTCCTTGGCTCAGGCCGAAATTTTTTGAATAGAGACCCGGAAACACAACAAATCAAAGAAAGGTTGGACAAATAGGATTGCATAAAGTTGCAGAGCTTCTGAATGGCAAAGGACATAGTTAGCCAGATCAATAGAAAGCCCACCGATTGGGAGAAGATCTTTACTAGCCATACAACGGACAAGGGTCTCATATCTAAAATATACTTGGACCTCAAAAAATTAAACCACCCAACAACAAATCCTCACAGAAACAACTGCCCAATAAATAAGTGGGTGAAAGACTTAAACAGAAACTTCTGTGAAGAAGAAAGAAGGATGGCCAATAGACACATGAAGAAATATTCAACATCCCTAGCCATAAAAGAAATGCAAATCCAAACAATATTGAGATATCACCTCACCCCAGTTAGAACGACAAGAATCAAGAACTCTAACAACAGATGCTGGAGGGGATGTGGACAGAAAGGAACCTTACTTCATTGTTGGTGGGAATGTAAACTTGTTCAACCTCTTTGGAAAGCTGCATGGAGGTTCCTCAAAAGACTTCACATAGAACTCCCCTAGGACCCAGCAATCCCACTTTTGGGCATTTACCCAAATGTTTACAAACAAGACCACAGTAAAGCTACCAGCACAACAATGATTATTGTAGCATTATTTACCATAGCTAAGATATGGAACCAACCCAGATTCCCCTCAGTAGATGAATGGATCAAGAAAATGTGGTATATATACACAATGGAATTCTATGCCTCCATCAGAAAGAACGACATTGCCCCATTTGTTAGGAAATGGAAAAAATTATATTAAGTGAAGTATGCCAGGCCCAAAGAAACATAGGTCCCATGGTTTCCCTTATCTTCAATATCTAGTATATGTATGAGTCAATCAGAAAAGGTCAGATAATGTGATGTCAGGGAAATGAACCCATATATATGTATTTTAATGTTTTTCTCTTTCATGCATGTGTTTCTAACGCATTTATAAGATTATCTCTTTGTTGCTTTGTATGTCCCTCCTCCACAGTATAACCCCTGCTTTCACTATATTTGATGTCAGTATAACTTTTGGAGGAGATGGAGAAAAACCAGTTGTTTAAGGATACAGGTGGACCTGTTGCAACAATGAGAAGAACCAGTTGTCATGTCCAAAACAAGCTTTACAACGTCGGTGCGGGGGGGAGGGGAGGATGGGGAAGGTGAAGGATTGGGATTGGGGTGGAGGGGGGAGGCTGGGAAGGGATGTGAAGGGTTAACAAAGGAGTTGGCTGCAATGCTTGGTAAGAAATGTACGCATTATCCTGCCCATGTAATTGTAACCCCTCTGTACAGTATGTTCACAAAAAAATTAAATTAAATTAAAAAAAATAAGTTCTAGAAAGCCAAATTGCATTTGATATGATAAGGTTGTGAGACAACCATATTTTGAAAATATTTTTGAGACTGGTGACGTGTCATTTCTACTACCAGAAAAGTTCAAAGAAAAATTGTATTTTTTACTTTGCTATGAATGATTCCAACTTGGAAAAGTTTTGTGTAGACCAAAATTCATTTATTTATTTTTTTATATTCACAGGTGCAGTACTGAGATTGAGGTAAATTTAACCTGAGATTTGAGTGAAGCATTCTTAACCTATGTAGATATTCTTTTAAATTACTTATTACTGGAATTAATTTACCCTTATACATGTGTAAATTTATATATATGAAAAATTATGTAGAAATAGGTAAATATGTATTGTATATTATCTATTTTTCTTTCTATTCAGTTATCATCTACATACTTGCATATGAACACACACACACACCCACAAACACACAAATAGCATTGTGGAACATAAGCCCCAGAACTAGATTTTATCAATATTTTCACATGTAAATTTTCAAGTTTCTAAAATTCATTATGAACTTTCTTTTGTCAGGCGCAGTGGTTCATACCTATAATCCTAGCTATACTGGAGGCTGAGATTTGGTGATCTTGGTTAGAAGTCAGTCTGGGTGGGAAAATCTGTGAGAATCCTCACTGGCCCAAAAAAGATAGAAGTGTCATTTTGGTTCATATGTTTATATTTTAGGATAATATACTGGTTAAATATTGAAGTATGCATCCAGATTTACATATTTTGACAGATTTATGTTTTGTCATTTTATAACCATGCGTAATTCAGATTCAAACAAATAACAAAAAAGTAGTATTTAATATTAGATTTTTTTGTATGTGAAAATCTCATAAATTATTATGTAGAATGCCAAAGAGTGCCTGAAGGTTGGTAACTTCTCACTATTTGGAAACAGAAGCTAGATATCAATGAAGGTTTAATTTCTAAATGTGTAGACAACCCTATTCTGTCTCAAGTAAATTCTCCTTTTTGTTTTCTAAATGAAGTTTATTAAGCTTAGTGGCTAGTGGGTCACACCTGCAGTCCTGACAACTCAGATGGCTAAGATCTGTTCAAAATAAGCTGGAGCAGAAACAGCTATGAGAGTATTATATTCCAAGTAACTACCAGTGGAAAGAAAGGAAGAAAGGAAGAAAGAAAGAAAGAAAGAAAGAAAGAAAGAAAGAAAGAAAGAAAGAAAGAAAGAAAGAAAGAAAGAAAGAAAGAAAGAAAGAGAAAGAAAGAAAGAATGAAAGAAAGAAAGAAAGAAAGAAAGAAAGAAAGAAAGAAAGAAAGAAAGAAAGAAAGAAAGAAAGAAAGAGAAAGAAAGAAAGAATGAAAGAAAGAAAGGAAGAAAGAAAGAAAAAAGAAAGAAAGGAAGGAAGGAAGGAAGGAAGGAAGGAAGGAAGGAAGGAAGGAAGAAGGAAGAAGGAAGAAGGAAGAAGGAAATAAGGAAGGAAAAATGAAGGAGGGGAGAGAAAACGAAAGGAAGATATAGAAGAAACAAAGGAAAGAAGGAAGGATAGAATGAAACAAAGAGAAATAGTGAGAGAAAGAACAGAAGAGAAGAGAAAAGAAAAGGAAAATGAAAAGAAAAGAAAAGAAGCCACAAATGTCTGAAAGATAGGCCCTGAATTCAAGCCTCAGTACTGGAATGAGACAGAGGAGAGAGAGAGAGACAGCGACAGAGAGAGAGACAGAGACAGAGAGAGACAGAGACAGAGACAGAGACAGAGAGACAGAGACAGAGACAGAGAAAGAGAGAGAGAGAGGAAAGAGAGGAGAGATAAAGAGGAGAATAGAAAGGAGACAAGAGATAGAGGGGAAGAGAGGAACTTAAAAAATTAAATCCACCAAAAACAAATCTTCAAAGAAACAACTGCCCAATAAATAAGTAGGCTAAAGAATAAAAGAGAAAATTCTCTGAAGAGGAAAGAAGGATGGCCAATAGACACATGAAGATATGTTCAGCCTCTGTAGCCATAAAAGAAATGCAAATCAAAACAACATTGAGATGCCACCTCACCCCAGTTAGAATGGTTATAAACAAGAACTCTAATAACAACAGATGGTGGAGGGGATGTGGACAGAAGGAAACCTTATGGCATTGTTGGTGGGAGTGTAAACTTGTTCAACAACTTTGGAAAGTAGTATGGAGGTTCCTGAAAAGACACAACATAGAGCTCCCCTATGACCCGGCAATCCCACTTTTGGGCATTTACCCAAATGTTCACAAACAAGACCACACCAAAGCTACCAGAACGACTATGTTTATTGCAGCATTATTTACCATATCTAAGATATGGAACCAATCCAGATTCCCCTCAGTAGATGAATGGATCAAGAAAGTGTGGTATATATACACAAGGGAATTCTATGCCTCCAACAGAAAGAATGACATTGCCCCATTTGTTAGGAAATGGAAAGACTTGGAAAAATTTATAAGAAGTGAAGTAAGCCAGGGTCCAAGAAACATAGGTCCCATGATTTCCCTTATTTGCAATAACTAGTGTATGTCTGAGTCAAGCAGAAAAGGTCAGATAAGTTGTTGTGAAGCCATGATTCTGGAGTACCAGAGAAAAGTAATGAACACATTTTAAGTTTTAGCACATTTTTTATATTGTTAAAATACCATACAGAGGGATTACAATTACATGGGCAAGGTAATGAGTACATTTCTTTTTGGGGAGGGGGCTTTATATATATTTTTTTACATTTAAACTGATATATATTTTTCCCCTTCCCATCCTCCCCTCTCTGCCTCCTCACCCAATCCTCCCTGCCCCGCCACCAAAATTGTAAAGTTCGCTTTTGACATAACGATTTATACATCTCATTGTTGCAATGGGTCCACCTGTGTCCCTATTTAAACGATTTGTTTTTCCCCTTCCCCTCCACCAATTATACCGACATCAAATACAGTGAAAGCAGGGCTAATACTGTGGGGGAGGGACATATAAAGCAACAAAGAAATAATCCTATAAATGTGTTAGAAACAATCTCATGAAAGAGAAAAAATACATTTGAATACATATCTTAGGATTCATTTCCCTAACATCACCTTATCTGACCTTTTATGTACATTACATTTCTTCTTAAGCATTATTGCCTCCTCCTTTGTTTCTCCTTCCCATCCCTTCTCATCTCCCCTCCTCTGCCAAATTTGTGAAGTTTAATTTTCTTCATCACATCTTGTACATTTCATTGTTGCAATGGGCCACCTGTAACCCTATTTAAACAATTGTTTTTTTTTCCTTCCCCTCCACAAATTATACCAACATCAACTATAGTGAAAACAGGGGTTATACCGGGGGGGAGGGACATACAAAGCAACAAAACATCATCTTATAACTATGTTAGAAACTATAGAAAGAAAGAAAAAACATTTGCTTCCTTATCCTGGTGTTCATTTTGCCTAACATCAACATGTCTGACTGTTTCTGTTTGTCTCAGACATATACTAGTAATTGCAAATAAGGGAAACCATGGGACCTATGTTTCTTTGGGGCTGGTTTACTTCACTTAATATGATTTTTTCCAAGTCTTTCCATTTCCTAATAAATGGGGCAATGTCATTCTTTCTGATAGAGGCATAGAATTCCATTGTGTATATATACCACATTTTCTTGACACATTTTAACCCATTTTAAATCCTTTCTCTTATGAGCTGAATTGTGTCTTCAAAGATGAGTTGATTCTCCAATTGTCCATATCTCAGATATTTACTACATTTTTACATTATATTTTATAAACTATACACATTGTATATTAAATACATTTATGGGATAGTGTAGGTGAGATGAAAGTAGTTAAGATGAGGTGAGATTGGAATATTGTGGGCTTTAAAATTAATGGAATGCTCTTTCTTTGTCTCTCTCTTTACCCCTCTCCCTCTCTTCCTTTAGGACTGACATCTTTATCAAAAGAGAAACACAAGGATAAAGGCAGACATAGGTGTACTGCAATTTCAAGCCAAGATATAAACATTGCTAACAGCCACCACAAGCTTTGAGTGAGGAATAATAGGATTCTTTCTTACCGGACTGAATGGGGCACGACATTGACAGCATCTTGACCTTTTACTTCTAACCTGCAGAACTGATTGACAAGTACCTCGGTTATTTTAACCACCTACTTGGTGGTGCCTTGTTACAGCAAGACTAGAAAAGTCAAACAAGCTTTGTGTGATAGGTTGCCATTTACATTTTTATAACTGAATATTCAAGGTTTCAGAAAGGTTAAGTAAATTATTCAACTTTAGTATATTGATAAATAATAGTGCTGTATCATGCCAAATCCAATATTCTTTTCATTGTAAGTATGCCTCATTTAAAAAATAGGTGGCATAACTTTTATATAACTCATGCAATCTATTGTGATATAATATTCCACACAGTTTCTGAGTGCAATGTTAGATACATATTCTTCTCTCAAAAATAAATAGCTTTAAAGTGTTTTTTCCTAAGAACAAGAGAGAAAATACTGATATTGTCCAGTGTCTTTAATTGGGTAGCATCTTCTGAACTTTGTCAACTTGTCCTTTTTCTTCACTTTGTGACAAACCTTGAAATCAAAGTGAATGTGAAAATTATATCAGACTCTATATGTTGGGAAAATAATAAAAACTACATAATCCAGATACTCAGTTTAAAGGTTGAATAAACAAAAGGTACAGAAGACCTCTATAAAAATCAATCATGTATACAGGTAGATGTTAATATGTTGTCTGTTAACTTTAACATCAGGTTCTAGGACATGTTTTATGCATCAGTTTTAGAAACACTCATCAGCTCAGGTTTAGAGTAGATATTGAAACAGTGGTGGGATTGTTCTACTGTGAATAAAGAAAGTCGTAGCATATTTGGAAAGGAAAATAACGAGCGTATCATTTAACAAAACAGTTTTAGGGAACATTTTATTTTACTAATTTCATAGAATTGTACAACCTTTATAGTGAGATTACTTTAGGTTTTCAATGAATGTTATCATGTTTATACAATTTTCAAAGGCATTTGCCTTTGTATGAAAAGTGGCCAATACAGTTATCTATGGCACTATTATAGTATATGTGATTCCATTTTAATCATTCAATCTTCAGTATACTTGATTGAATCTGTCAGATATATAATTTAGCAAAGTCAGTAACATGTATTCTGGACGGTTTAGTGAATATTGAAAGTTATCTAAAATTGAAGGGATATATTTATAGTTTTAAAACATATCATCTGAAAGAAAACTAAATCCCATTGCTAATATAATAATCAAAAGAAAATTTGAGATACCATTGCATCATTTAAATTTCAATTCTTGTTATATCTCTAAGTCTTTTTAGCAAAAGCTTTACATCTTCTGTTTTTTTGTTTGTTTGTTTGTTTGTTTTTTGTCGGTTGTAGACCTGAACTCTGGGCCTGGGCACTGTCCCTCAGTTCTTCAGCTCAAGGTTAGCCCTCTACAACTTGAGCCACAGCGCCACTTCCGGCTTTCTCTGCTTATTTGGTGCTGAAGGATGGAACCCAGGGCCTAATGCATCCAAGGCAAGCACTCTACCAATAGAGCCACCTTCCCAGCCCAAAAGCTTTACATCTTCTAAAGATGAATCCTATCAATTTTTATTCAGCCAATTCCAGAATGAAAAAATGAAAAGTGGTTAGACAAACTAAAATTAAAGCCTGAAATGGCTAAGTTGATGAAGTTTTTTAAAAGCCAATTGGCATAACCTCATGCAGTCGGTGAATATTAGTCAAGGTAAATTTTCATCCTCATTTTGCTATTGGTTAGGAGAATGCTATCATCTAAGGCTATCATACTATTGGCTATGAGAATGCTGTCTTCTTTGAATTAAAGCTAACCCGAATAAAGCTAGAGCACAAACGAAAGCTAAAGAACAATTTATACTCTTTTTCTTGAAAGAGAGAAGAGAGTGGAAAATGAAAGAGGGTGAATAACGTAAGATATACCAAGTGTAACTAAGAAATGTTCAGTGAACATCAGCAGACTGATGATCAATAAGAAGATGGAGTGGTAGGAGATTAAGAATCTTTAATATTGTTACAATGAGATGTACAAGTCGTTATGTCAAAAACGAACTTTACAACTTTGGTGGGGGGGCAGGGAGGATTGGGTGGGGAGGGCGGGGGAGGGGAGGATGGGAAGGGATGGGAAGGGGAAACAAAGGAGGAAGCTACAATGCTTGATAAGAAATGTACTCATTATCTTGCCCATGTAATTATAATCCCTTTGTACAGTATTTTCACAATAAAAAATAAATAAAAATTTTAAAAAAGAATCTTTAATACTGTTAGAATAGGTTATTTGCAAGTATGTAAACAGGAAAAATAAACTTACCATTTCTTAGGGGAAAGGGGGAAAAGAGTATGATACAGTAGGAAAAATAGATTGCCATACAATGTTAACATGTATGGTCATGTAATAGTAACTTCTTTTTGGACTTCTCCATGTGGGTTTACTTTGCAAACTCAATTTATAGATAATACCAGAAGAGTGACTGATGATCAGTTTTATCAAGTACATTAATTTGATTAGGACAGGAGTAAAAGTTTTAAGTTTTTTATATATGTCAAATAAGAAAAATGACCTTTCTCTAAGTATGTTCTGCATTTTTTCAGTGTTTCATTCTGCAATTTACTTACAATGTCTTGGCTTTGATTCCATTTCAGTTATTTCTTCTATTTCTCTGAGTGGCCATCCATGTGCACAAATGTATCTGGATTTATCTTTGGTTTCTCAGCTGTATTTCTAATCAGATCCTTGTTACCTTCTCTCTTTGTAATTGTCTTATCTATCACTTCTATTTGAAACCATATATATAGTCATTTCAATACACTGAAAAGTTTGGTTCCATTTAAATTATTTATTTTAAAACCTTTCTTTTGTTAATCCTTATCATTTTCATGTTTTGATTTAATACCAGATATTGAGTTGGCAAAAACAAAAGGATGATTTGAGTTTCTTGATCGTGTTAGCTTCCTTTCCAAATAATTTGATTTTGCTTTTTGGAGGTAGAAAACTTTGCATCAATTGATAGACAGGATGAGAGGTATTCTTTGTTATTGGTCATCTCTAATGGATAACAGGTTTTTTTTTTTATTACTGATGCCTACTTCTTCAAATTCACTGACATGCTTAATGTATGATACAGAATATCTTGACACAAGCTTATGAAAATTTGAAAGCAGATCTGCCAAAATATTTGCAACTCTGAACCCACTTTAGTAATAACAAGTTATTCAGGATAAAAGAGTATACCTTGTACTCATTACCTTGTCCATGTAATTGTAACCCCTCTGTGTGGTATTTTCACAATAAAAAATTTTTTGTCAAAAAGTATACCTGCTTAGACTTCTATCTACCTTGTACCTTATTTCATCCAATTTTTGTTCTGTATTATTAGTTTGAAGCATAATTTTCATATTTTTTGGGTCCGGTAGTGGAGCCTGAACTCTGGGCCTGGGCGCTGTCCCTCAGCTCTTTACCTCAAGGCTAGCACTCTACCACTTGAACCACAGAGCCACTTCCGGCTTTTTTCTTTTTTGCTTATGTGGTGCTGAGGAATCGAACCCAGGGCCTCAGGCATGCAAGGCAAGCGCTCTACCACTGCGCCATCTTTGCAGCCCAATTTTCATATTTTTTATAAACTGGTTTCTTTTTGTCCTAACTGGGAGAATAATTAAATTACTTTCCATTGCCCCAAACAGAAATTTTGTGGTTATTATTTATTTGTACTAATTGCCTATCCATTGTATTCACTCAGATGTACCGGGTGTCAGGAGCCAGTGGCCAACACGTGTAATTCTAGTTATTCAGGAACCTGAGATCTGGATGCAAGCAGTTTGAAACAAGCCTCAAGAGAAAAGTCTGTGAGAGTCTGTTTGCAAATTCATTAGTGAAAAGCCATGCTACAGGTGTGGATCAAGTGGGAGAGTGCCAACCAACAAGATGACTAAGACCAGGACACCAAATTCAACATTTCTACCTCAATATAAAATAATGCCTTAACTTGTTGAATGTAATTTAAAAAATGTTCTCAAGCAATGAATTTTTTGCAAGCTTTTTTTGTGATTAAGTGATTACATGATTTCACAAATTTCACAGTATTGTGGGATAGTGATGCTTAGTGAAAGTCACAAACACATTCTAACTTTCATGGGGCAAATTGTCTATTGTGGTCTATAAAGTTTACGAGTTCTATGAGCTTTGAATATACACTTATTTCTTCCACCTCACATAATATGTACATTCCTTTCCTTTTGCTCAGTGTCAGCTTTTCTCTCTTTCTCACTCATTCCCTCCCTCCCATCACTGGCATTCAGTTGCTTAGCTAAAATAGTGAATTTTAAGTAAAAATTATACCATGTAACAGCAGTAAAGAAAAAGTGTTTAAAATATTTTTAGTTTTTTTTTTGGTCCAGTCGTGGAGTCTGAACTCCGGACCTGGGTGCTGTCCCTCAGCTCTTCAGCTCAAGGCTAGCACTCTACCACTTGAGCCATAGCGCCACTTCCGGCTATTTTCCTTTTGCTTTATGTGGTGCTGAAGAATTGAACCCAGGGCCTCATTCACGCAAGGCAAGCGCTCTACCACTGAGCCACCTTTCCAGCCCTTATTTCATTTTTTATGGCATCTATCCATCCATCCATCCATCCATCCATCCATCCATCCATCTATCTATCCATCCATCTATACATACATATCAACCTATTCATAATCTTCATTGAAACATCTATTTCACTAATGAGCAATTAGAAGATATCTTGGGCCCTCTGTATTATACCACTATGTAAGATTCCCAAGGCCTGCAGGCAGCCTTAGAATGACATCCTACTTTTTTTTAAGTGTAAAATTTTATTTTTCTAGGATATTATGGTATTTTCTAAAAAACTCTGGTTTAAAAAAATAAATTTCTCCATGCAGAAGCAATTTCAAGAAGTATTGAGATATCTAACTAAAATACTCAAAACTGAGGGAAATTGGACATCCTTAGAGTTACATTTGCATAGGGCCTATTTTTATGTCATCTACAAACCAAATTTTATCCATTTGGCTTTTGATAGTGTATCATGAAGAAAATAACATCACCTCTAATTTCAAACCATGTAACTTATGTTAACCACAGTGTGCGTGGCACAATTGCTATTGTAAAATGCAAGGTGCTCTTTGCTAATATTCTGGAGTGTTGATTCCCTCACTGTACGTGTCCATTTTCTGATAAAAAGGTGAAAGCTTGCCGGGTGCTGGGGCTCACACCTGTGATTTTAGCTACTCAGGAAGCTGAGATCTGAGTCAGATCATGGTTCAAAGCCAGACTGGGCAGGAAAGTCCATGAGACACTTAGCTCCAATAAACCACTCAGAAAACTGGAAGTTGTGCTATGGCTCAAGTGGTAGAGCACTAGCCTTGAGCTGAAGAGCTGAGGGACAGGGCCCAGGCCCCGAGTTCAAGCCCCATGACCTACAAAAAGAAAAAAAAATCGTGAAATCTTTAGTTAGACAATGTTGGAACATTAAAACACAAAATGAGCCTAATGTTTTGTTTGGACCTGTGTTCTTCTGGAAGTATAGTATGTTATAATCATTGTATTCCAAATATTCCTTTCAATTTAATATGTCCTCCCATGGGCTTTTTATGGTTTTAGGATGTAAGAACATAAGTACTAGTTGGGCATTAGTGTCTCACACCTGTTATCCTAGCTACACCCCAGGATGAAATCTGAGGGTTGTAGTTAAAGCAACTTGGGCGGAAGATCTGTGAGACTTTTATCTCCACTTACAAAGAAGAACACACAGAATTGTCTAGGAGACCTTAACTGGCCGTAAATAGGAGGAAGATCTTTTTACTCTCAGGTCAGAAGAGGTGAGAGGAGGGAAAGAAAGTGGAAACAATGACCATAGTCCAATTTAAATACCTGCCAGCATTTTATCTCTTACCAGCAAGAAGGTCCTCCAATGATTCCTAACTCTGCTCCAGGCTGGCCAAATATCTGGAATTTCTTCTCTGTCTCTAGATCTTTTCTGTAATTATTCTCTTGAAGCAACTTCTTCTGTGTTATAAGTGAAGGTTTTCTAGGGTTAGTTAGTGAACTAGTATTGAAAAAGCTATGATAGATTCTTACTTAAACAACTATGATATGTACCAGGTCCTGTATTGAATCCCCAGCAGCACAAAAACAAACAGCTAAACAAACAAACGTAAATAATTAAAAATAAAGAGTCTATGATCACAGCCACTGTGGATGTATGAGTCACCGATTCACTTGATCTTTTCTGATTCATTTGATTGTCTTTCTTCACTTGTCAAGTTCAATCAAATCCACATAGCCACTGTTACATAGTTTATATAATACTGTAGCTTTCCAGTGCTCTGTAGACTAAGCTTGTTTGGGCATACAATATTTTATTTTCATCATACATCCTGGCATACTTCCTACTTTCACTGTTAAGTAGTAAAAAAGTGGGGCTGAGTCTTCCTTCCCTGTTTCTTTTCTAAAGCTTAGCAAAATGGTACCAATCTGTGTTTTGAGATCTCATGTAAGTTGGACAAAATCAGACTGATAATTGACTGTCCTCAATAAGGATAATTGATTTGAAAGCACATTTTGGTTTGTTATCATTAAAATTTATTTAAGCAAAAATATAATTTCTGCATGATTCTAATTATATTCATCCTGGCTATGTTAATGACTTATTTAAGGGATAAATTATTTAAACAGTCATGCTTCAAAAGATAAATGAAATGATAAAACTCTCCTTACATTATTCAGGACATTGTATTTGAAAGCTTTAATATTATATCTTTAACTGGAAGGTTTACTACTTTAGAACTATATCTTTAACTTGTAGATGATCCACAAATATATATATATATATATATATATATATATATATATATATATATATATAATCCAGAAGTATATATATAAACATATATGTGTGTGTGTGTGTGTCTCCTATCTCTCTCTCTCTCTCTCTCTCTCTCTATATATATATATATATATATATATATAAATATATATATATATATGCTTATATATGATACAAGGTAAATTCATTCTTCAGTTTTATCTTAGCTATCCTGGTGTCACTGTGTCCGATAATGCTCTTAGTAGTCTCTGCTTCTCCCTTTCTGAATGATACTTGTGGCTAAAAGTGCAAAACCAGGAACCTTTCCTCTTGTAGAAACCCAATAAAAATTGATTTCAACATTTTACACATTATAGGTTTTAACATTCCTTGTCATTTATATCTATGACAATACTTATTCATCAGTACTGAAAAACATACTGACAATAGGATCCAAATTATTGTAATGATAGTATTTTTGCATTCATAAATGAACTAACAAGATATACTGACATTCATCTTTTGTATTGTATTGATAATTTGCAAGAAATTGCTGTCATTTAAGTATATTGTCAATATCATAGAGGCCCATTATTTCTTATATATTTACATGAATATTTCATGTTCTATTAGCAAAGACTGTTGTCTTAATATGTTCTTGTATTTTAACTCATTGGGAGTTTTCCATGTGAAGTGACTTGAACGTTGTTTTCCAATGCCTCTGAAACTTGTAAAAATAACTGAAAGGAGCTGGGTGCCAGTAGCACACACCTGTCATCCAAGCTACTCAGGAGGACAAGATCTGAGGATCAAGGTTAAAAGCCAACTAGGGTAGGAAAGTCCATGAAAGTCTTATCTCCAATTAACCACCAGAAAAAAAGAAGTGTGCTGTGGCTCAAGTAATAGAGTGTTAGCCTTGAGCTGAAGAGCTCAGGGACAATGGTCAGGCCCAAAATTCAAGCCCTACAACCTACAAAAAATAAAAATAAAAAATAATAGAAATAATTAATGAAATGCTAAGACATGTGTTACTGGTTCTATAGATGATTACATGTTGATATTAAAAATTATAATTCTATAAAGAAACAATAAAGAAAGCAAACAAAATTATTAACTT
>NW_027204624.1:0-23703 GCF_024711535.1 Dipodomys merriami
CATGGGGTGGTGATACACAACTCATAATATTTTTTAAAAGAGATGAATTGGGCCAGGTTATGTTGTTGAGTGCAGCCACCAGCATCCAAACATGATGTTGAGGATGCCCATTCATCCACCACAGTCCAAAATTGTACTTATTAGTAAGATTAGCTCCAAACCAGTCCATTAATTGAAATTTAGTTCCAGAAATATTGGTAACAAATGGCCTCACATGCCTGTACCTTATTGTATGAGGCTTTCCTGTAGATACTACTATTTGTGAAGAATTAATGCAACGGGGTATCATATAGGATGTAGTAAAATTTGCATGAACTGGGTACCCAGTTGGTAAAGATGTCATCTGTATATTGTACATTTGATTTTTGTCTGGGATCCAAATTTTATGAGTCATGGATATCATTATAATACAGCCTGGAATGGAGCCTTTATAGCTGGTGGTAAAGTAGAAAGGAGTTCCAATGTCTGAAGCTGAGGTATCTCCCATCTTGGTTTGCTGGATGAAGGGATCAGGTGTTGTACTGTATGCTGATCTATTGACTTGAATGAGTACTTCAACTCTCTCCCAAGTTGTAGGGTGCACAATCGGGGGATCTGGCACGTAAGCCCAATGTGTCAGGGTTTGTGTCATCAGAATGAGCCTCCACAATCCTAATGGAATGCTCAGGCAATCAGCGGGATTCATTTTCTTCCTGCGAAAAAACACAAACATATCCTCAACCCCATGTTAAAACTGGATCGAGCCCGTGCCAATCACCTGTTAAAGGATCCTTCCACTTAACTTGGCCAAAAGCTCTTTGCTCTCTTTTTTCCCAAAGTCACTGTACTGTGGAAAGTCCATTACAATCTAAACTTAAAAATTTAGTACAAATAAAGCATGAGAAGAATATTAACAGGAGAGAAGGGGTATAATTCCCCCCTTTTAAGTTAAAAATTTGGTGTTTTAACAGCCCGTTGGCTTGTTTAACAATTTCTTGTTCTTGAGGAATATAGGGAATATCTGTAGAGTGAAAAATCTGGTAAGATTTACAAAAAGTTTGAAAAGCTTGTCCGACATATCCCTGACCATTATCAGTTTTAATATGTTTAGGAAGTCCCATAAAGGCAAAGCAGTGTAGGGAATGAGCAATACTATGTTTGTTAGTCTCCCGGCAAGAGGAGTAGTCATAATAAAATTAGAGTAGTTATATGGTAACATGGACAAAACGAAGCCATGCAAAAGATGGAATCAGGCAAGAGTTTAGTCTACTTTTTCCATGGTGGAGGAGGTCAGGGTAACTATGTCGATTTCCTCCCCGTGACTGTAAGGCTGTAGCAGCCGCAGCAACAGCAGGGTCTTTCAGTGTCTCCAAGGGACTGTCACACCTTGTGCTATATTTCTACGCAGACTGGTTAAGGATACAAGTAATACCTAGGCTTGCCAGGCTGTGGCCCCACTAGTTTTTAAGACTATATAGACAATAGCCCAGGACAAATTACCAAGATGACAAGCTTTTTAACTAGATAGTTCTTTTAATAAAGCTGATTTTCTAGGCAGATGTAGAGGGCTCAGGCCTGCACTACTATTTTCCATGTGTTTTTCTTCTGTCTATTTTGCCACATTTTTTTTATGACTCTGGTCCCTTATTCTAAAAAGGGGATGATGGGTGAAAATTCATCTTCTGTACCTTCTTCAAGCTGACTCAGGGGTGTTGATACTACCTAGCCAGGAACCTATAACCTTAGTCTATTTTAGAAAGAGATTACCAGGGTTAGATGTCATTAAGAACAATATTTTAACTTTTGACAAATGCACAGACTTTTTCTCCAGCTACAGCAGTGTAGCTTGTTTAGCACTCTGGTTTGTAAAAGCATCTTTAGGAATGTGACCCCTAGTGATCCTAACAATGGCTAAGTCACCCGTGCAGATGTTAATAGACAGATGTTAATAGAAATACACTCTCAAGTTTACAAACGATTTTCTTGAACAGATAAATTTCTTGTAGCTGGTGTTAGCTCAAAAGTTACTGTCAATTAGGGCTTTTGGCACATACAGGGGCTGGGATTTAAACCATCTCCCACATTTTATAACTTCACTTTTTAGTACTATCACAGATTACTAATGTTTCTGTCCCTACAAGGTAGGTAGTCATGGACATTAGGCATGCTTACAAACTATCTTCCCATGACATTCTGGCTCTGACCAATTTTTGAAGGGCCACACACAAATGACTCTAGGATCTGACATTTTTGCCATTCGAGCAGTGGCTTACTGCCTCTGGATGCTCCTCCATAGCTCTTGTCCCACGAATGTCTTCTCTACACTGGGATAAATGCCTCATCTGCATTTCCCTTAGCTGGTCGCTGGACTTGAACTCGGGGCCTGAGTGCTGTCCATCAGTTTTACAGCTCAAGGCTAGCACTCTGTCACTTTGAATCCCAAAGCAATTATTTTGGTAATCCTAATTTTTTCACTTTGAGGCAAATGTTAAGAACAATTTTACTTTTAAACTTTATATCCAGAAATACATTTCTAATTTTTAAGCCTCCTATTAATCACTTTTATTATTTTATATTTTAGTTTTTAGTTACATTTTTTAAAAATCCTTTAAAATCTTGAGGCCAAGTGTCACTCATTGTCTTCTGGATGCTTGTTTTAAAACAGATACACATTAAAACTTTTAAACTCACATGACAATTTTTCCTTAATGCAAGAATTACAATCACCATCACTGTGCCAAGAAGGTAAACTTAACACCTTTATGACTTTTAAAAACCTATCTTAATTGTAGAACATCACTGAAAGCAAGTCACATTATTCAAATACATTTTAACCCTCTTTTTAAGTCCAAGGGGCAGTTTTAGCAATACTAATCAGATCATCACATCATTAATTTTTTTTACCATCATGTTTCTAGTATATACCTGTAGAGAAAAAGAACAGAACAAAGTGGGCCACTTGGCCCCTCCTGTGGAATGGGCAAACACCTAATCTCACTCTAGGGTAAGATGAACTGCGTTTGTGCCAACTTGTCCTCTTTCACCATGTGTGGACTCCTCCCATGGCCTGTCCCACCATGTATGACCAGCTGAACTGAACTTTTGCCTGTTTACCCCTTACTCCTAAAGCTAGGTCTTTTGTTGGCTTTTAAATTTTTTCCTTTTCTTATCTCTTGGTTTTTTGAATGAAAATACATACTTTTAGACAGACAGGACAGTAATGTCTTTGAGAGTGTTAAACAAACTTTTATATTTAAACTTTTAATATTTATCCCCAAATTTTAGCCAAGAGAACTAAATTCCAAACAGCCAATGCATTTTGTTAAGCCAGATAACTTGATTACAGTGAAAACACCCTTATGCATTTTAAAATACCAGATTTTTTAATTTTTTAAGTTAAAGAATCCTTAAAAGGTCATTTAAAACAATGTGAAAATTCTTTAAAATTTTTGGTAATGTCCAAACCTGATAACCTTTTGAATTTGAAACTTAAACTCACCTAATTGTTACAGCATGCTGATAATTCTTATCTTAAACATGTTCACAAACACACACAAAACACACACAGATCTTAAAGCGCACAAAAATCAATCAGTTTTATGTACATTTAAAACTGGTACCAATTCTAAAACAGAACTAGACAAGACAACAACAAAAGGCTGAGTTGGGGGCTAATGGGCCCCCAGTTCATCCCTACCTCAGAAAACATAGAACAGAAAACACACCGAAGTAAACAAGACAAACAAGTGGCCACAAAGACAAAATCAGGTCTCAGTGAATGGGGCGACATCTCACCACCACTCACAAGTGGGACTCAAATCCACATACCAGGGGATTCGAACCCCCTCACCTCACCTCCGGAGGATTTTTCTTTTAGATTCCTGCAAACATTGACCCAGGGGCCTTCCAAGTTAGAGGAAAATTCCCAGTCATGTTGGGGAAAGGGAAAGAAGTCCCTAGCGGCCGTCCCCTCAGACTGACAGGTTCTCCCCCATATTCAGACCCCCTGGGTCAAGGCTGGAGTCTAAGGTCTTGCTGGTGTCACTTGTAGATGGTCAGTGGCATTTTCATCCGGCTGTGAGTTCTCCCTGCCAGCCCTTTTAAGTTATTGTTAGATCCTCCAGGTTTTTCACCCCCACCACCCCACTACTTCTGGATCCAGAGAGGGCGGAGGAGGTGGCTGTGAAGGGTAGAAAAAGGGGTCAGTTTAAAGTATAAGTAAAAAAGAAGGAGCTAGAGAGAAACAGATATTGAGGGAGTGTTAGCTAGTCTCCTCTAGGCTCTCACATCAGGATGAATCTGAGAAAAGAAACATTCCAAGAATTCCAGAATACATACACACAAACATTGAGACAAAACACATTTACAGCGTGCACATTGTAGACTGTCAGACAGAAAGTGTTGGACTACAGATGGGCCCAAATGTCTGCACTAGTGGATAGTTTACCCTGATGGGGATCTGGGGGATGGCTCCCACTGGCCCAGTTGGCTGTCTTATAGTGCGTCCGGCAGTACCTCTTGCCAACCCCAATACAGAACCTGCAGGCTACACAGATACCAGACAATTACAAAGCAGCAATGTTTTAACTTACAGGGCATTTGCATCATAGTGTCCCTGAATGTTTTTTGTTTTTTGTTTTTTTTGCTAAGTTTCTAAACTAATGGTTCCTTTCTCCAGGAACCAGGGATATACTTCCTCAACAAAGTAAAAGAAATATTCTAACTGACTCCGTCTAACTTTCACTGCTTGAGCATGAAGCACACCCTTGAGAGCCTGCACATATAACATGTGGCTGTTACCTTGCCCCATAATTTCTTACTCCCGACTACACTCTCTCCCACTCTCTATTTCTGGATGTCCTCGTACCTTAGCTGGGTCCTCTGCCATGATCCCAGGTTTTCAGTTCCCTGTTCAGGCCCCACTTGCCGGAGCCTGCTGGCAACAAAGGGGAATCCTGAATTAGGGGGCGAGGATGCAGAAAAATAAAGACATAAGACAAAGATGGGGTCGGGAGGTCTGCAGCTCAAGACTGCACACAATTTATTTTTAACTTACCTTAATATATACTATCAGAAGTCAAGTGGTAACATAAGGTTACAATAGTCCAGAAAAACAAGGAAAATTTCAGTAAAAATAGAGTGCAGTAAAAACAAAACAAGGTCAACTGGTAGAAAGTAAAACAAACTCTGCAGACATAGCAAAGAAATCCCGGGCACCTGGTGTTTTTTAAGTAAACCAGTTCCTTGTACTTGCCTTCAAGTGAGCACCAGGGTCAAGATGAACTTTAAACTTTACTGTTCGCTCCCAACACCTCTCTACTACTTTTTCTCTTCCTTTCTCTACTTTTCTCCTCTTCATCTTCATCCTCCTTCTTCTTCAACCCCCTCTTTCTCCTCATTCCCACCCCAGCCACCATGATAACCAGCCCTGTCTGCACCATGTGATCCTTAGACACACCCCAAGCCCAGAGATCAGCAGACACAGTCAGACCTGGACCCAGGCCTCTGAGACCAGAGCTAGAAGTGTTCCTTTGCCCTCATTCCTACACAGAGACCAGAGATGTGGGCTTGGAGCTGGGGAGAAGATACTGTTGAAACTGAATTCCCCATGAGGTGCTCAGAGACTCAGAGTCTGTACCACTTCCTGAGAGATGGAAGGAGGGGCAGGTCTTTGGAGAAAAAGTTATCTCAGAAGTGCCGTGTTCAGGCAGAAAAGCCTGGGCCTGTGTTATATAATTTGAGAAATAATGGACACGCAAGCCTGGTTCCTGATGGACATACCTGTCATCCTAGGTGCTCGAGAGGCTGGTTCAAAGCCAGCCCAGACAGAAAAGTCTTTGAGAATCTGTCTCTCAAATTACCAGCAACAATTCAGACTGGAGGTATGGCTTAGATGATAGATCGCCAGCTGTGAGCAAGAAAGCCAAGCAAGATTCTTTGTATGCTTCTTTTCATCTCTAGAGTGAATACAAGGCCCTGAGTTCGAGGGAGGGAGGGAAGAAGAGGAGAGCGAGAAAAAGGGAGGCCTTGGTTTCAAACAAAAAATGCAATTTGAATTTGTTTAATTCAGTTTTTTCCTTTCCACAGCCACCCCTTCATCCTCTCCCTTCCCCTGCCCACCCCTGCTGCCCACTCTCTTGTTGGTGAAGAGAGGGAGATCTATCCTCATGTCTTTGTTTCTTTGTTCCAAAGCCTGGTAGTGATGTGGAGACTCCACATACCCAGGGAGCCCTCCCCCATCTCCTACCTACCCTTTAGCTCTCAGACCTCCCTTAATCAAAGTAGCTTCAGGAGACACACCCAACTCACATCTCCCCAAAGCCAGCCCAGTGAGCCTGCCACCCCACTCCCACCCCAACTCACACCTGAACTCAGACTACCTTTGGGGTCCATGGGCATCAGAAAATGAGCTGTAATTGCTCTGTACTTAGCACCTTCATCTTCCCGGCGCTCAGCTGGGGCACCATGTATGCGATTTCACTCTTAATCAAGAGGCCTTACAGTCTGACTTCAGAGACTTACTTGCTCCACCATGCAGTAAATCACAGAGGCCTGGCAGAGAACTGAGACTGTATTTCACAAAAAGTGAAGGGAAGAGCCTGGCACAGGGAAGGTAGAAAGGGTGGCAGAGTTGAAGGCAAGACTCAAAGCTCAGTTGAATCCTGGGCTGCTGGGGAGGTCAAAGTAAAGAAGATCATAGATCACAGCCAGCAAAGCAAAAAAGCTCCATCTCAACCAGCAAGCAGGGCATGGCGGCTCACACCTGTCATCCCAGCTCTGCAGACAGCATCGGCAGGACTACAGTCAAGGCTGACCAGGACAAGAATGTGAGGCTCTACCTAAAAAGTAACTAAAGCAAAATGAGCTGAAGGCTCTGGTTTGCATCTGTCCTTCCAAAAGTGCATGTGTTGCAGGCTGACTCCCATGGGCCTGTGTCCGTGGCCCTTCAAGGTGGGGACGTTGAGAAGTGACAAGTGTCCCATGGTGTCATGAGGGTAGGCTACCGATGGTGGCATTTGTGGCTTTATCACAACAGGAAGAAACTGGCACCATGGCATGAGCCTGTATCCCTAGCTACTTCAGAAGAGGAGTTAAGAGGGTTGTGGTACGAGGTCAGCCCAGACATGTTAGTGTGTGAGACCCCATTTCAACCAGTAGCTTGGAGTGGTGGCATGCCCCTGGCATGCGGACACAGTGGAAGCACAATGGCTAGGAGCAGTGGCACGCTTGTGCCATCCCAAGAGATATGAGACAGTGCAAATAGTAGGACCACAGACCACTCCAGTGCAGGCATGAGCAAGACCCCACCTCGAAAATAACCAACCAGCAAGGGGCAGTAATTAAACAACACAGTATATCTAATATGTCTACTAGTTTTCCTTCCTCTTCTTTCAGAGTCTTTTTGATGGTGCTGAAGTTTGAACCGAGGCTTTTTGCTTGCTTCTTGCTGACTGACCAGTGCTCTACCATTTGAGCCATGCCTCCAGCCCAGATGTTTCTTGATTACATTGGAGATGGAGCCTCATGTGCCTGGTCTGGCTTTGAGACGTAATCTTCCAGATCTCAGCCTCCTGAGTACCTAGAATTATAGTTATGAGCTTCTTGCCCCTGGCTCTTTCTAGATTTTTGAGTAAAGCTCTGTTCTCTTGATCCTAAGGTCACATTCTTCCCCATCTTTTATTCTTCTGTCTCTTCCATCTTTACCCAAATCATCAGGAGAAAAGTAGAAGAAAAAGAACAAAGCTTTGGGGCTGGGAATGTGGCTTAATTATAGAGTGCTTTCCTAGCATGCATGAAGTCCTGGGTTCAATTCTTCAGTACCACATAAACAGAAAAAAACAAAAGTGGTGCTGTGGCTCAAGTGGTATAGAGCTAGCCTTAAGCAAAAGAAGCTCAGGGATAGTGTCCAGACCATGAGTTCAAGCCCCAAGACTGGCAAAAAGAAAAGAAAAGAAATTTCCTGCCCAGGCTGGCTTCACACTGCGATCTTCAGATCTCAGCCTTCTGAGTCGCATGGTTTACAGGTGTAAACCACCAGCACTCAGCACAAACACTTTAAATATAAACTAACAGACAAGTCGAGTTGTAGATTTACAGCAATGATATTACTAAGCAGCCACAGGTCCCTTGCAAGAACACCAGATGGGCAGGAACCACAGAGCCCAGCACAGCTCTCTCCACATGGCCTGTGTGGGAGCAGTTCCACTGGGACAAGAGGATGCCCTCCACTTTCACTTGCCAGGGGACCTGAGCCTGAGGCTCTGGAGGTAACCAGGGACTCCGCATCGAGACAGAAGGTAAAGGGAAGGTCTGTGCTAATCAAGTGTTCCATCACATCGTGTAAGACCATGTCAAATATTTGTCCAGTTATTTTTTCTTGTTTTACCATCAAGTGACCACCAACCCATGCCTCATCTCATGGGGGGGCTGCTCAGGAGCAACTGGACAGGTGGTCTCCCTTGTTCCTGTCCAGTGCCACTCTGTGATCCCCAAATGACCCCCGTGGCAAGGTGCAAGGTGTGTCTGATGAGTTCTTGTGTTCCGGTTCATAACCACAACTCTGTCATTGCCAAGATTTCCCACTACAGAAAGGAACAGCAGCCCTAGGCCTGGGTCATGAGGCTGCAAGGTCCTCCACACTAAAACTCCCCAAGCAATCACATGTCTGCTTTCTTGTAAATTCCCTCTTGTCCACTCCTGAGAGCCTCAACGACAAGCAGGCATCCCATGCTTCTATTTCCAAAGAGGAGCTGGGAGTGGAAGTCAGTCCACAGTGAGCAACAAGCACCTGGCATAAACCAGCCTTCAGCCGGTGAATATGCCAATAGCCCAGTTGGCTTCTCTACCCAGGCCCAGGTGCGCCACGGTGACTCTGGCCCCATGCCTCTTGTCCTCAGGCAGTGGTGCTCAGATCATCCATAAAGGCAGTGTCTACCTGAACCTCCAAGGTCTGAGCTAGTCAGCTGGGAGTCCAGGACAAACTTGCTCTCAAAAGATTCAGTTGGAAGTAATCACATAAGCCAAGTAGTGAAAGAACAAGGCCTGGGATGAGGAAGGTAAGGAAAAGAAAAGGAGGAGAAAAGGGAAGAGAAGTAGGAAGAAAGAGGAAGGGTAGTTGAAGAAAGAAAGGGAAGAAGAGAAGAAGGAGGAGAAAGCAGAAGGAAGAAAAGAGATGTGAAGAGGGGAGAGGAGAAGAGGAGAAGGAGGAGGAAGGAGGAGGAAGAGGAGGAGGAACTTTAATAAGCACACTATAAGATAGAGGACAAATGGAGATCTGAGCCAATCTTCCCATGTCTTGAGGTTTCAGCCAGTGACCAGAATTTTTGTGAATGCCCCCCAAGCCTCTAAGTGTGAGGAGAGCCACAATTATGCCATGTCCCCTCATCCAGCCATGTAGCCCTGGGTTCTCACTTTCTCAGAAACCTTGTGACACACTACACACATTGGCAGAGCTGTAGAGCACACTGTAGAGCACACCATCTCCACCCTGTCCCCAACCGTCACAGCCTAGAGATCACAGCAAGTCCAATGTGACGCTTCTGCTAGCTCCAGAGTGTCCCCCTCTCGGGCCTGCTCTGATCCCCCTCCTCTTCTCCACTTCGCGCCTCCCCATACAGCCTCAGGTCCTTGAGCTTGCTTTCACAGACAGTGTCGGTCTGCTTTTCAATGCTGTGACAAGATCTAAGGAATTGAACTCAAAGGAAGAAAGGTTTCTTTGGGTTTGTCTCCATCTGTGGTTGGCTGGAGCTATAGCTTTGAGCTGAGGTAGGCAGCACCTGTGGCAGCAGAAACACAAGGTGGAGAAAGGAGAGGGGAATGGGCTGGGAAAAGTTACTCCATTCAAGGGCACATCCCCCACCCTGTGGAGGCATTAATCCATTGATGAAGGTAGCAACCCTGGGATCCAATCCCCTCTCAAGGCCCCACCTCCTGATAGCTCACTCAGCTATGAGGTTATCAGTGGATGAGCCCGTTACTAGAGCCAAAACCCCATGATCCAATCCCCACTCAAGGTCCCGCCTCCTGACAGCCAATTCAGCTATGATATCATCAATGTATGCCCATTGGTGGAGCCAGATACTTTCTGATGAGATCCAATCACCTCTCAAGGCCCCGCCCCCTGACAGCCCACTCAGCTATGAGGTCATCAGTGGATGAACCCATTGGTAGAGACAGAGCCCTCAGGATCCAGTCACCTCTCACTATGGCCACCAGCTGGGGAGCAAGCCTTCAACTCAGGAGCTTTTGGGGATATTTCAAGTACAAACCATACCAGAGGGCATCATTGTTCAAGTACCCAAAATCCTCCACCCCACTTGGGATCCTCCTACAGTGGGGCACCCTAAATGGAACACAGTATGCCACTGTGGATAGCTGAACACAGGATCCAGGACTCCCTTACTGGAATGTTACATTTGCATAAAAACAGTCTGAGGTCTTATTATGGTTGTTGACAATCATTGTGTTTGTCTAATTGAGCTTGTAAGAACCAAGAGGTTCCCCCAAATCCTGACCAGCTGCTCTGATGGCTTTTAAAGCAGGAGCTCTTCTTGATATTCAATATAAAGAGACCATATTTCCTCTCCAGGGAGACACTAATGACAGAGAAATGTGATTTCCTGCTGCAAACTTACCAATCCTACTCCACCTCCACCAAGCCATGTGTCAAACCCTTGGTCCCAACAGTGCTCTTTCCCCTTCACCACAGTAACCACTTGCAGAAAACATCCTCCTCCATCCAGCTGTTTATTTTTTTTGTAATATCGATTTGTGATACTGATTGATATTCAGCTTTGGGTAAGGAGAAAGCACAGAGAACCCCTAGGATAGAAGTGTGGCTCTGTCACGAGTCAGCTCTGTGTTTTCTGCCAGTCACTTGACCTTGACTTGGACCTTCCCTCTCAATGAGAGAGGTTCCTCATCTGTAGACTAGAGATAACAAAAGCACACATTGTGGCTGTGAAATTCAAGGGCAAAGTGCATGTGAACTATTTGGAATGGGGGTCACACATCTGGTGGGTGCCCAGCAATAGACTGACCATTTGGTCCAATTACTTGATGGTAATTGAAAGGGAGAAAGGGGATATTATTTCAAAGTATTGAGATCCGTGGCCTGAACCTGGCCCCTGTCTATCTTGCTTCTCCTCTGACCCTCATTTTCCACTCTGCTAATGCAAGGTAACAGCAACAATATTCTGGTAGTATTGAGAGACTTCTATGACAACCAAATTAAATGTCCAACCATAAAACATACCTTCTTCGGTATGTTACTTTTATGCCTCCCCACTCAGAGTTCATCTCCTCTGTGGCCTGTCCCTTCTAACATCATAGGTAATGGTGAAATCCTTTTTCTCTCGGCTTCATCTCCATGTCCCACCAGTCTGTAACTGAGGAAAAAGGAGTTGCCACATGTTGAGAATCAATCTGACTCTATTTTCGGTTCTATATGATGAATATAAATGATTGGAAAATTTAAAAAACCATTAGGCTATTAAAAATAACTTCCAAGAACCATCTCTCAATAAATTATTTTCAGTCTTAAAAAACCCATCTTCAAAGAATATAAATGGTAATGCCAACCATCTGAGAAGTCAGTAATCAGATATAATGGTCAATTTCTCTGATATTATTGTCTAATTAAGCAATTTGGCTTTCGTGGAGATTGTATGTAACTGAGTCAGTATAGTCTAAAAGGGATGTAGAACTGATTTCTTTTGAGCTAAAGACAAAAAAGAATATTAAAACTTTAGTACAAGGAAGAATAGGTTACAATTTATGTTTTCTGCTCAATTGGCTGCTTTTCCAAAGCATAATTCAAGAGTTAAAAAGAAGCCTGACAGATGAACTGTGAGGGGAGCGGGACTCCATGTAGAAACTCCGACCCTGGGTAGGTACCAGTGCTCTGCATGGAGGACAGGTCTTGAAGCCAGTCTCAAGCAGATACCAAAGGGGCCTGACATTCATTCAGAAGTATGGCTGTAACCAGGAGAGGAACTTGAGACAGACTTCAGTCAGCACCGTGAGCCTCAGAGTGATATAACAGAAATGATTTTAAATAACAGCACTTCCGTTGTCACTTTTCTTTCTTGGATACTTCTCCTTTTGGCACCAATGGATTTGTTGCTGCTGCTGCTGCTGTGGAGACAAATACAGGAGAGAGAAGTTATTTAAAAGGTACAGAATTTCATCTTAGCTCATGGTTTTGATCCTAGGTTCACCAGTTCAACAACTCTGGGCCTGCACTGAGGCAAAGCATCATGGCAGCACATGAGAACCTGTGCAGGGGGAAGCTGCTCACCTTATGGCCTGGGAGCAGAGAAAGACAAGGAGGAGGAGCAGGAGGAGGAAGGGGAGAGGGCAGGGAAACAATGAGAGCAATGAAAGCTTTCTCCATCGGCTGGTGGCCCAGGGAGGAGGAGGGAAGAGAGGAAAGGAAACATGTGTTTTAATTCCATTTTGGGTCAGCTGTGCTGCTGGCCCCAGGCCAATGAGTTTTACGTCTGACCACACTGAGACAGGTAGAAAGAGGGAGATTAAGAGCTCCAATGGAGACACCACTTGGTGGCTCTCACTTGTGTCAGCCTACAGCAAAATGACTGGGTCCCCCACATGCATAGCCAGAAACTGCAACACTCCCTCTGGCTGGAAAGGACAGTGGGACCACTGGGCCAAGTACAGTTCCCTGCATCCAGGACCTTTAAGGCAGCCTGGAGTGTCCTGCCATGAGGTGTTGGAATGTCTGAGCTAGCTAGCTAGCTATGTGAGCCTGCAGGAAGGTTACAGCCAGCACCGACAGGAGCTCACTGCTCAATGGCCATTCTGGAGCTCCAGCTACACTGGCTCATCATTGGCCCCATAAAACAAAGACACATGCACTCACCTATTTACACATGAGCAAAGACAGGTACAGAAAGATTCCATATCTGCCTAAGGCTGCAACAACTGGATTCGAACTGGCTGGATGCCACAATTAGTGCTTCCTGCTAAAGCCACACCTGCTGAAGTTATACCACTGCTGAGGCCCTACCCCTTGCTGAAGCCACACCCCAGCTGAAGCCACACCTCCTGCTGAAGCCACACCCCTAGCTGAAGCCACACCTCCTGCCAAAGC
This sequence comes from Dipodomys merriami, assembly GCF_024711535.1. NCBI lineage: Eukaryota > Metazoa > Chordata > Mammalia > Rodentia > Heteromyidae > Dipodomys > Dipodomys merriami. The sequence goes on from NW_027204624.1 coordinate 13,091, forward strand.
CATACCTACAGCTGAGGCCACACCCCCTGCTGAAAGCCACACCCCCAGCTGAATCCATACCTCCTGCTGAGGCTATACCTACAGCTGAGGCCACAACTCCTGTTGAAGCCACACCTTCTGCTGAAGCCACACTTCTACTAATGCCATATTATCCACTGAAGCCACGCCTCTAACAAAGGCCATGCCTTTAGCTCATCTTCAAGCCACCCTAGAACTATGGAGCACAACAGTAAGGTTTGTAGAGGAAAATACAGCAGTTTCTAAAAGTCTTCCACTTTTTATCCAAACTCACAGCGATCTGCGAAAATGAATTACATGATAATTGGGCAGTATGTGTTTTCTGACTGGTAATTGTTGTAATTAATTCAGCCTCGGTGAAATGCAAGGAGTTAAAAAAATGCCTGGAAATAGTTGGAAACCCATTGTATGAGGGAAACACTCATCTTAATACAAAGTACTTAACCAAATATGACGTCTTCTAAAAAATCCTCCTTATGCGTTTCCAGCTGCATACACAGCTGTCAGCAGAGCAAGAGCACTGCAAAATTGCTCTACATCTTGCTCTAAATTCCTCTTGGTATGGGGAGCTCGTTTGGCGATAACCCTTCCCTCTGGGCTTGGAGGCAGTATTTCCCAAGAGGGCTCCATGCAAGGCCCAGGGCCACATGCTGCCTCATCGAAGATTCTAGAAACATCGGCTCTGACAGTAGTTTGGGGAGATCTGCCAGGAGAAACACTGTGCTGGTGTTGGGCAGCACTGGGTTCAAACCTCTGCTCAGTCACCCAGGACTGATACTCATTCTGCCAAGGAGGCTCCTGACTTTCAGACATAACCACACAGCCCTCTCCCAGGAACGCTGCTGGGATTTAGATTTGCTGTTCCAATGCTATTATCAGGGTCTGAACCAAAGATGACCCCAGAGGCTCATGGGACAAAGGCCTGGTTCTGGACGATAGGGTTTTGAGAGCGGACTTAGTCATAAGCTCTCATATTTATCCCTGGGTAACATTCATGAGTGGACACTGGAACTGAAGCCCTGTTGGAGGAGGGCGTAGTCACTGTGGAGTATCCTCCCAGCGTGGGTCTTTTTCCCAGAAACAACTTGTCTGCCTCTACTTCCTGGCCGCCAGGCAGTGCTCAGCTCAGCGTGGCCCCAATGTACCCCTCATCACAGGCCCAGAAATGAGACAGTAGAACTTGCCACCAGCGTCCAATTATAGCCACCCCCTGCTTAGTTGCTTTTTGTCCAAAATTTGATCACAATTGTTGAAAAAACAAAGCCACGATAATTTGCTCAGATATACAGCTAAAACAAAAGGCAAAAAAACTTTGTGTATTATTATTATTTTTTTTTAGCATTTCCTTTCCTCCCGAAGACCACTGTTGGAGTGTGAATGCGTGAATGAACTGGTCTTGTTGGCCACACAATCACTGACAAGATGGAAACTTCACCCTATAGAAAAAGTCATGAAAGCAGAAAGCACTGGGCATGTGGCACAAGTAGTAAAGTGCCAGCCTAGCGAGCTCAAAGACCTGAGTTCAAATCCCAGGCCAAAGAAGAAAGGAAGGAGTGAAAGGGAGAGATAGAAAATTTGGTTTTATCACCTCTTTTGCCTTTTCTGTCCATAAATCCGCATTTAGATGACAGAGGTGTCTAGACACCTTGAATCCAGAAAATCCCCCTTTCTGAGAAGAAATCCCCCTGGATTTGGGAGGAGTGTATGAGGCAGTGGTGAGGTACAGGAGTACTGGTTGCTGAGCTCCTGGGCAGGTCAGCGTTCCTGGTCACAACAGGGATACACCTGCTCTGTCCACCCCAGTGCTAGGGTTGGTGTCTGCAACCTCACTGACTCTTGACAGAGACTCTGGAGGGTGGGGACAAAGGCCGGTCTTCCATGGCAGGGGAGAGGCTAGGACAAGGGAGAGACCTCTCCAGAGGACACAGCCCAGTACCAGTGAGAAGTGTACATGGCCAGCAAAGGGCCCATCAAAAGGGAGCCGGGATTCCTGAGGCTACACGGCCTGGTCCCTAGTCCCCTTGGCCAGGGTTCCCCGAAGAAGCAGAGCCCCTCACCAGTGTGGGATAGGATGGTGACGTGCAGTGACCCCTAGGCCGGAGTGCCAACACAGGACAGTGACCTACAGTGACTCCTAGGCCTCATGGTGTCCGCAAGCCTTGGCAGGGGGCCAGTCTAGCTCTACTAACTGCACATGAGCAGTCACAGCAAACTTGGGCATGCGCAATTGCACACCAGGGGCGTAAGTTCTACCTGTCAATCAAGCTTCCTATCAGTTCACACTCAGTGAGGGACGGTTCACCTGATCCAGACCTGAAAAATCTCAGCCAGGCCGGCGTTCCCTGCAGCCGACTCACTGTCTCTATAATAAACTCTTGAATGTGTTTTTCTCCATCATTTTCCTCACTGCACGTAGCAAAGCAGAGCAAGTATGCCAGCCCAGGTCTGTTCTCTCTTTATTTTTTTTTAATTTTTTAAATTTAATTTTATTTTATTTGTGAACATACTGTACAGAGGAGTTACAATTACGTGGGCAGGATAATGCGTACATTTATTAGCAAGCATTGCAGCCTCCTCCTTTGTTTACCCTTCACATCCCTTCCCAGCCTCCCCCCTCCCCACAATCCCAATCCTTCTCCTTCCCCCCTTTCCCCCCACCCCCGCACCCACGTTGTAAAGCTAGTTTTGGACATGACAACTTGTACTTCTCATTGTTGCAACAGGTCCACCTGTATCTCTTTAGAAAGCCAGGAATTCCTTCCTGGGAGCCTCAGGAAGGCCCCATCCTCACAACAGCTGCCTCTCATCTCCAGACAAACTAGGAGCACACCACAAACCTCACCCTCCTGCCACCAAGTCAGCAGCTGAGGTCTCACCAGATCTGAGCTGGGAGCTCCCTCGCAAGCAGGGAGAATGGATCAGCGTATTCTTCCCCAGCTGTCTCACTTGGAGCTGACTACAGTTCCCCCACACACACTGGAGTTGTGCGAATACAGCCTGCCTCTGCAGTTGTGGCACACAACAGCACCCAGTGGGCACCAGCTGTCTCCATGGCCTGTGCCAGCCTGGCTGGGGCAGAGAGAATGTGTTTGCCTCCTCCGCCTCCTCCCCCCACCACCCTGTACCTGGCTACATGTCATCTCTGTTTCTGATCAGAGATGTTCCAAATTACAGCCTGTCATATCTGCAGCACATTAAAAACAAGCTCCTCACTCTTCCGTATCTATACATTCTCATTCCAACTGTTCGAGAGAGAATGTGCTGGAGTTGCTTCTGCTTCTTTGCATTTGAACATCATCTCTTTTCTCCACATTCCCAAAGGCAGGGTCCTTGGTTAGCATGCTGGTTACCTCTCCCTCCCTGTCTGCACCTACATGATCTAATCTGCCTGGGGCAGGCCGGTTGTTTGGCAATCCAACTTGGCGATCTAACCATTCGAAATATGTATTTTAATGTTTTCGTTTCTTTCATGCATGTGTTTCTAACGCATTTATAAGATTATTTCTTTGTTGCTTTGTATGTCCCTCCCCCACAGTGTAACCCCTGCTTTCACTATATTAGATGTCAGTATAACATGTGGAGGAGATGGGGACAAACAAGTCGTTTAAGGATTCAGGTGGACCTGTTGCAACAATGAGAAGTACAAAATGTCATGTCAAAACCAACTTTACAATGTCAGTGTGGGGGGGGGAGGGGGGTATAATTGAGTGGGGGGAGGGGGGAGGCTGGGAAGGGAGGTGAAGGGTAGACAAAGGCGGAGGTTGCAATGCTTGGTAAGAAATGTATGCATTATCCTGCCCATGTAATTGTAGCCCCTCTGTACAGTATGTTCTCAAATAAAATAAAATTTTAAAAAAAGACAGATTAATTAAAGAAGAAAGGATTTTTCTCTCCTCCTTTCTCACCTTTCAAAGGCTTTTTGAATAAGAATCAACAGAAATCAAAATAAAGGAGTGAGAACACCCCCCACCCCTGTCAACCCCCAAGTCCATCCTAGCCCCCCCACAAGAGTGTGCTATTGACATTCATCTGCTTAGCTCCCATCTGACACCAAAAGTCAGCCCTCAGCCCTGGGGAATCAGAGGGACAGGAAGAACTTTGAATAGGATATTTATGAATTCCTCTGATACAAGCACAAAAGAGAAGCTGGACAGCTTTATTGATTTAAACATTAAAATTACATGTGCTTTTTTTTCATTTTCCCAGAGGTGATAATGTTTCTTATTTTAAATGTAGATTGAAATCTCAGAGACTTTCCACCAGCTCCTTGTGGTGATTACGAAAGATTAGTGATAACACATCTAATTAGTGTAGAGAGACATTAAAATCAATGGCAGCAGTGTGGAGAGTTAAATTGATGGACTCAGAGTGTCCAAGCCAAGATGGGCCTGCAGGCTGGGCTTTGCCAGGCCCCAGGCATGCTCCTGTCCCCAGGCTTTGTGGAGGCCTTCCAGGCTCCCAACAGTCCTTCTACTGCTTCCAATATCTGCGTTGCTGGAAATGCAAGGAAGAACAGAGCCCCGTTCATTGCCAGAAGAACACAAGCCAGGCCAGCAAGTGTCCCATGCTCAGAACCACGTGCTAGAGAGACCCAGATGGTCACCAAGGTCCTCCAGGGGCTGACCCCCCCCACCTTGACCCAGGGGTCAGGAGAGCTAGGGGGATAGAAGAGGCCCAGGGCCTTCTCTGACAGTAAGGATAGATGCGGACCTGAAAGGCTTGTTCCAAGACAGCTGTGCTCTAACTCTGCCACTTGTAGGAATGGCTGAACCACAAGGACTATGACACCACTCATGGGGACAGAGCTCTGGCTGGTCCTCAGATGCTCCCCATGGTATCCCTGGGACTTTGGGCCTGCCCAGCCTGAGAGGAGGTGGACGTAAGGCCAACAGCGCCACCGTGTGTCTGTAAAGAGCAACATCAGACTCTGACCAGATCAAAATGGTTTTTCAGTGTAAGAGAGATAGGAACTTCAAGAGAGGGATCCTAACTTCCTGAAGGAAAATGTGTTTTAATCAATTGCTTAGGGGAAATGAGAAATAAACTCAAGAATCTGGGGGGTGGTATGTCACACCTGTAATCCTAGCCACTCAGAAGGCTCACATCTGAGGATCGAGGTTCAAAGCCAGCCAGGGCAAGAAAGTCCTTGAGACTCTTATCTCTAGTGAATCTCCAGAAAACTGGAAGTGGTGCTATGGCACAAGTGGTAGAGTACTCAACTTGAGCTGAAGAGCTAAGGGACAGTCAAGGCCCAAAACTGACAAGAGAGAAAGAGAGAAGAAGGAAGGAAGGAAGGAAGGAAGGAAGGAAGGAAGGAAGGAAGGAAGGAAGGAAGGAAGGAAGGAAGGAAGGAAGGAAGGAAGGAAAGAAGGAAGGAAGGAAGGAAGGAAGGAAGGAAGGAAGGAAGGAAAGAAGGAAGGAAAGAAAGAAGGAAGAGAGGAAGGGAGGGAGGGAGGGAGGGAGGGAGGGAGGGAGGGAGGGAAGGAGGGAGGAAGGAAGGAATTCAACAGAGCTATACTAATAAAACAAATAACTCATAACTGCCATGTGTGCCATTTACCCCTGCTGGTCTCACACTGAATATCCTCCTGTCTCTACCTTCTGAGTAGCTGAGACTACAGCTATATGTCACCACACCTAGCCCAGAACGAGAGCTTTAAGAAGATAACAAGGAAGAAGTGCGATTTGTACTGTGAGCTCTTCACTACATCGTCCGGTATAATCTGTGCCTAAAGAACAGAGCAATGCAGTGGAGATGGCTGCTGGGTGCTTGTACCTCACACCTGGCATCCCAGCTACTCAGGAGACTAAGATCTGAGGACCTTGGTTCAAAGCCAGCCCAGGCACTTATCTCCAATTAGCTGTGGCTCAAGAGGTAGAGCACTTGCCTCGGGCAGAGACAGCACCTAGGCTCTGAGTTCACTTTTCTTATTTCCAACCAAAAAGTTTAAAATGTCTGAGGAAAGCTGAGTGAGAAAGACAGCGTTTGCCTCTGCAGCCAATCCGACTGAAGTGCATCCTGTGTCTCTGCTGACAGGGAGAGAATGATGGCAAACCCAGTCAGTCCTCTCCCTACTATCTTCTGGTCCCTTCTTTAAGTGGGGGCGATTCCTAACCTCCGGCACTTCTCCTGAACAAGGATGTGTACTCTTCAGGCTCTGAAGCTTGCCTGCCTGCCTGAATGTGTCCCTGGGAAATGAGCCACAAAAGACTCTGGAGGAGCAAATGTTCCTGCCTGTGGCAGGTGGGAACAGAGGGACAGGGAGCGCTCTTCTCTGTTGTGTTTTAAAACACAAGAAGTTTGCCATCATTACAGGACCAGATGCTAATGTGCTTCATGGCCGAGGTTGGCCTGAGCAACCAAGATCTTGGCCGGTTTCAGGATGAGGCTACAACCAGCATCAGGAGAAAACAGGGCATGGTGTCAGTTTTCAAACAGGCCAGAGGATAAATGTCTTGTGTGTTTTTTTATGAAATTGAATATTTTTTTAAAAGCATACGCAGGGCTGACCATGGTGACTGACTCACCTGTTATTCCAGCTACTTGGGAAGTGGGAACAAGAGGATCAAATTTCAAGACAAACCAGGACAGAAGAGTCTAAGTCCCCCATCTTGACCAGTGGCTGAGTGTGGTGGTGCACATATGTGTAATCCCAGCCAAAGAGGAAGCACAATGGGCATGGTGGTAAACACTAGGCATCCCTAGCAACACAGGCAATACGTGCAGGAGGACAACCCAGGCCAGGCCAAGCCAGGCATAGAGTGAGACCCTACCCGGAAAATAACCAGTACACAAAGGAGCTGGAGGCCCCTGGCTTAAGTGGAAGAACACCACGTCTAGCAAGTGTGAGGTACTGAGTTCAAACCACAGTGCTGGCACACACACACACACACACACACACACACACACACACACACACACACACACACACACACACCTACACCTCAAGAATAAGTTCTGGTGTAATTTTTGGAATGGAAAGAAAAATAAAAAGGGGGAAAATTCCTAGCCTTGACTTCAATTTTTCTACAAATTGGTCAAAAAGAATTGCAATTACTGCATATATAGGAAGTGGTAGAAACAAATCTTTCCTTTTAATACAGACCCGACCCCCACTGCAGATGCACAATAAAATCTATGTGGAGGCAAAAAAAGCCATCCATTTACATCGCTGTAAATCTGAGTATTGTTTCCTAAAGGAGACAGGAAGGGAAGGCTCAAGGAAATAAAATTTATTTAGAGATTAATGTGGGTCCAGAGATTTGACATTGTTCATGCTCCACAACATTTGTTCCAGCTATCATCAGTGAACTCAAGTTTCCCCATACACTTTAGGCTGGCCTTTGCTTGAAGTGTTTGCCCTGCCTCTTTGGGAACACCAAATTTATAGTAAATGCGTCTTGTTTCCATTTTTATTTCCTTAGTTGGAAACATATTTTCCCACATCTTGGAAACTGCAAATTACCATTTGTGTCTTTTACCCACTACTTTGACAAAGGTAATCAGCCTTCATCTTATTGATTTGTAAATGCTCTTGATATATTATGATCACACTTGATTTCTATGATGGATGCTACAAACAGATGACAGCCCAGATCTTGCTAAGCTATTTTTTTTCTTTAGTCTATGCTGGTGATTTTCCAAACTAAAAGTTTTTAAACATATTAAGTTGTCAAACTTACCAATCAGGGGTTGAAGGTGTGGCTCCATCGATAGAATGCCAGTCAGTGAGGAAAGTGCCAGGTTCTAGTCTCAGTCTCAGACTTAAAAGAGAAAAAGAAAGTTACCCATCCATATTTAAATTTCATGTTGGACTAGAACATAAAAGTAAGCACATATATTGTTCCAAGGTTTCTATGCTTACCCACATATATATATATATATATGAAGTATATGTACATATATATGAATATATACGAATTAAATATATTAAATATATACAATAGAATTACATTAAGAATAATATTATGTCTTTCTCAGGGAAACAAGTAGCCTGTGGAATGAGTCAAGCTCAGAGGACAGATGTGGAAGTCAGATCTAAAATGTGACCATCCCTGAAGGCACACACTGCACTACAAACGCACTTGCACAACCGCACTGCTTACGCAGGGAGGATTTCCACGGTGTGACTCCTCTGAACAATGAGCTGACAGTCTTCCAGATGAAAGCTGCAGAGCTGAAATATGTCCTGTCTGAGGGGCTGGTACGAGGGGAGGTGGCAGACAACGTGAGAGGGAGGGTGAGCACAGATCATTCTGGAACCCCACTTGCTCCTCAGCCCCAGTCAGCATGTAGAGCCTCTGAGGCCATCCATGCCTCAGTGGATCCTTGAGAGTAAAAGGTGGCTGTGGCTGTGGCTGTGGCCGTGGAAATGGCTGTAAGTCCATCAGTCAGGTAGGGCGGCTGTACCCACAGGGTTCAGCTCCATCTCCTCCCCAAGCACCAGATAAGGCTGTGGAAAGCCAACCAAGCCTCCCAGTCATTCACCCCTACCTCAAAGCGATGGGAAATGAAGAGGCCTGAATTACATCCCCATTTTGTTTCCAGGGAGATGAGGAATTCTGTCTGTCCGAAGGAATTGGGGGTGTCCCATCCCAGCATCCCAGAAGCAACATTGCTCACTGCTGTAGAAGATCTGGGGGTCACAGCCTCCTAGACATAAAAGCAAAGAATCTTGGAGCTCCATTCACTTGGGCCTCCCAACCTAGAAGCCAGCCTTGTGGAAGCAGTGGCCAGGCCAGGCCAGGCCAGGCCAAGCATGGACACGGACGTGGAGGGTCCTTGCACCCCACCATGCCATCATCCTTCTTGCATGGAGGGTGAAGGTCGTCAGGAAAGCAACGTGGAAGTGCACCTTGTCCCTGTCTCTGCGTCTCATGGCTACAGGACTGGAAAGCTGTATAAACTCAGTGTCAGGCCCTGGCTCAGATTACACTCCTGCCATTCCAACTGCTCAGGAGGCTGAGGTCAGAAGATTGCAGTTCAAAATCTGCCTCACCAGAAAAGTCTGAAAAACCTCATCTACAGGATAACCAGCAAAAAGTGGGGCCAGAGACACGGCTCATGTAGTAGTGTGCCAGCCAAGCAAGAGCAAAATCCTGAGTTCCAAGTCCAGCAGCCCCAAAGAAGAAAAAAGAAAAGACAAAACACCAGGACCATTCAGAGAGTGGTGAATTACTTTCCCAGAAAGTGAGAGGCCATGAATTCAAACCCAAGTCCTGTCAGGAAAGAAGGAGGGCTGGGTCACATTGGACAGCAGGGATTTCCACTCTCCTGATTGCCTCAAGGTGAACACAGGCGTGGGGGGACGAGGCCACACTTGTCCTGATAATCCCGCATCTCATTTTCTGCCCCATTTGCAATGCAGGTTTGCAGGTGTGTGAGTGAGCGGGATGCCTGTACTCAGATTTCTGGTCCTATTATGTAGAATGCATGATTCCAAGCCAGGAACAAGGCTTAGAGAAGATGAATGCAGACTTGGGGTTCTCTGAGTCATAAACCTGCTTGGGGGAGTCATGTCCTATGGTTCTGTGCTCATTTCCACCTCTCCTCATTTCTCTCCCAATTTCGTTATGATTTCCTTTCGGGCCCTGTCCCCTACTGGGCCTTAAACGTCATGCCCGGCTCTCATATTTGTTACTGTGAGTCAACAGCGGAGGGGAGGTTTTGAGTACTGGCCTTGAACTCATTGGATACGGTCCCCAGAAAAATATACCTCACTGAGAACCAAGCTTCAAAAGTATGTGGGGTGTCTCTCTGTCCCCAGGTTGACACTGGCCATTTCCCAGGTCTCTCAGCATCATGGCATCAGGGAACCCAATGGAGAATGTCAGCAAGGTTGTGATAGGTGGGTGGAGGACCCCAGCCGACAGAGCCATCACCTCAGGGCAACTCACTGACTGATCCACAATCCCGGCTGCTGGGCTGGCTTCTGTCTCTCTGAGCACATGAATACCAGCTGAGCTTTCTTCCTGCAGCATCTCCGTGCTGAGGCTGGAGGGGGGGGGGCGGACTTCATGCTTGCCAATTCACTTGTTAAATTCACACCAAACACCTCACAATTCAAATTTCCCGCAGATCTCTCCTTCTGGTTGACCCGTGGCCTTGAAAGAAGGAGCTCGGTGTTGGCCAGACACAGTTGGATGAGGCTTCCCTGCATGATAGAGAACAGTATTTTGCTTCTTGTTTTGAGCAGGCTGATCTACCCCAAAATGAAACACGAGGGGACCCCTGGGAAGCAAACCCTATTAGTGGTGACAACTTCACTTGTTCCATCTGACCTTGCGTAATACACCCCAAAACACACAGTAGGTCTACTGACCCACCCTTGACTAGCATAGCAAGGAGCACACAGTAGGTCTATTGGCCCACATAAACTGAACTTCCCAAGAGCACACAGTGAATATAAAACATTCAAAGACACACAAGGGCATAGTATGCCCAAGCCCACACTAGGTCTATTGGCTTATCCCTGAATAATATACCCAAGAGCACACAGTGCGCCTACTTCAACCAAAAACACACAGTAGATGTTCTAACCTGCCCTTCACACCCAAAAGCACACACTGGGTCTAGTGACCAAGCCTTTCTTAAC
>NW_027204625.1:0-23695 GCF_024711535.1 Dipodomys merriami
AATCCCATTTGTCCAACCTTTCTATGATTTGTTGTGTTTCTGCGTCTTTATTAAGAAAATTTCAACCTGTGCCAAGGAGCCCTGGAGTTTCTCCTATTCTTTCCTGTAATTTTTTCAGGGTTTCTGCTTTTACCTTGTGGCCTTTGATCCATTTGGAGTTGGCTCTGGGGCAGGGTGATATATAAGGATCTAACGTTAATTGTCTACAGGTTTAATTTTGCCAGCACACTTTGTTAAAGGGGCTGTCTTTCTTCCACTTTATTTTCTTTGGCTCCTTTATTGAAGAGTAGGTGGCCATTCCTGGGTCTTCACAGTTCTATACTATTGTTCCTCAGGCCTGTTTTTGTGTCAGTACCAAGCTGTTTTGATTACTATAGCTTTGTAATAGATTTTGACGTTTGGCATTGATATTCCTCTAGCACTGTTGTTTCTACTAAGGATTGTTTTTGCTCTTCTTGGTCTTTTATTATTCCATGTTAATTTTTGGATTGCTTCCTCTATTTCATTAAAGAATGATGTTGGGATATTGATAGGTGTTTCATTGAGTTTGTAGATGCCTTTAGAAATATTGCCATTTTTCCCGATGTTAATTCTTCCAATATAGGGAATGGGAGGTTTTTCTACTTCCTTAGTTCTGCTTTAATTTCCTTTTTCAGGTTTTTAAAGTTTTCATCGTAGAGGTCTTTCATTTTTTTAGTTAAGTAATTCCTAGGTATTTTGTGGAGCTATTACAAAAGGAGTTGCTTTCCCAATTTCAGCCTTGCTCTTCTCATTATTGGCATACAGAAAAGCCGTTGATTTTTGTAGGTTAATTTTATACCCTGCTACTTCGCCAAAGGTTTGGATCAGCTCAAGTAACTTGGGAGTAGAGTCTGTGGATCGTGTCATCTGCAAAGAGGGAGAGTTTTACTTCATCTTTCTCTATTTGGATCTCCCTGATGTTTGTCTTAGGAATTCCCGCACTATATTGAAGAGTGTAGAGAGTGTATGGACATCCTTGTCTCATTTCTGATTTTAGGTGAAATGGCTTTGGCTTCTCCTCATTAAGTATAATAATAGCTGTAGGTTTGTTTTACACAGCCTTTATTATATTGAGGAGTGTTCCTATGGATTTCTAGTTTCTCCAGAGCTTTAATCATAAAAGGGTGTTGGATTTTGTCAAATGCTTTTTCTGCATCTATTGAGATGATCATGTGTTTCTTGTCTTTGCCTCTATTGATGTGATGAATTATATTAATTGATTGCATATATTAAACCATCTTTGCATCCCTGGAATGAATCCTGTTTGATCATAGTGTATAATTTTTATGATGAGTTGTTCAGGTTGATTGGCTAGAATTTCATTCAGAAGTTTTGTATTGATGTTTATCAAAGAAATGGGTGTGTAGTTCTCTTTCTTTGATGAGTCCCTGTATTGTTTTGGGATGAGGATTATGCTGGCTTTGTAGAATGAGTTTGGTAGAGAAATTTCACCTTCAATTTCATTGAAGAGTTTGAGGAATATTGGTGTAAGTTCTGCTTTGAAGACCTTATAGAATTCAGCTATGAATCCATCTGATCCTTGGCTTTTCTTGGATGGGAGGTCTCTTATTGCCATTTCTATTTCATTACTTGACATTGGTGTATTTAGTTAGTTTAAATCTTCTTGGTTTAGTTTGGGCATATCAATATATGGTAGAAATTCTTCCATTTCTTCCAGATTCTCAAATGTATTAGTATAAATGTTTGAGAAGTATTCCCTTATAAAGGTCTGAATCAAGGTTTTATCTGTTGTGATGTTTCCATTCACATCTCTGAATTAGTTATTTTGATATATTCTCATTTTTAGTAAGATTTGCTAAGGGTCTGACAGTTTTGTTAATTTTTGAAGAGCCAACTCTTTTGTTGATTCTTTCTATATTTTTATGGACTCTAATTCATTTAATTCTCATTTAATTATTTTTTTTTCATTTACTGGATTGGGGGGTGGCTTGTTGCTTGTTTTCAAGGAGCTTAAGGTGCACCATTAAATTGTTGGTTTGAGATTTCTCCAATTTGTTGATGTAGGCATTCAGAGCTATAAATTTTCCTCTGAGCAATATCTTTGCTGTGTCCCAGAGGAGTTGGTGTTTGGTGTGTTCATTTTTGTTAAAAACCATAAACATTTGCATTTCCATTCTGATTTCTTCAATGACCTACTGGTGAGTCAATAATGTGTTATTCAGTTTCCATGAGTTACAGGATTTTCTATATTGGCTTTTGGTATTGAGCTCTAATTTTACTCTAGGTGGTCTGAGAGAATATAGGGAATGATTTCAATAATTCTGACTTTGCCCAGATTTGCTTTGTGAAAGTTTGGCATAAAATCTATCAAGCAAATAGTCCCTATTAGCAGGCTGTAGTGGCAAACCTAATGTCAAATAAAATAGACTTCAAATTAAAAATTAGTGTAAAGGGGCAAAGAAGGTTATTACATACTAATAAAGGCACCTTTCCTACAGGAGGATCTTACCATACTAAATATCTATCTACATCAAATGTCGGAGCACCCAACTTCATCAAACAATACTTACAGTAAAAGCACACATATATCCAAACACATTGATCATTGATGACTTTAACACACCACTGTTGCCGCTGTATAGATCTGTTGAGCGCCCACAGTAAAGCTCAAAGGTCATCTTGACCCCTGTGCTCACTTGAGGGCACATACAAGAAACTGGCTTACTAGAATAACACCAGGTGCCCGGGATTGCTTTTTATGTTTGCAGAGTTTGTTTTACTTTCTACCAGTTGAACTTGTCTTGTTTTTATTGCACTCTGTTTTTATTGAAATTTTCCTTGTTTCTTGGATTATTGTAACCTTATGTTACCTCTTGACTTCTAATAGTATATATTAGGGAAAGTTAAAAATAAACGGTGCTGCGGTCTTGAGCTGCAGACCTTCAGGCCCCATCATCCTTCTTCTTGTGTATTTTTTTCCTCATCCTCACCCCCTAATTCAGGATTCCCTTTCGTTGCTGGCAGGCTACGGCATAGATCAACACAGCAAAAACTCAACAGAGAAACCTCAGAACTAAACAACTGAATAAACCAAACTAGACTTAACTGACATCTACAGAATATTCCAACCAGCAACACCAGAATATATGTTCTTCTCAGCAGCACATGGATTCTTCTCCAAATAGATCACATTTTATATATATATATATATATATATATATATATATATATATATATATATATATGTATAAACTCATGTGTCATTTTTTATCCAGTAACAGAACTTGAACTCTGGGCCTGGACACTGTCCCTGAGCTCTTCAGTTCAAGGCTAGTGCTCTACCAATTGAGCCACAGCACTACTTCCAGTTTTCTGGTGGTTTATTGGAGATAAGAGTCTCATGGACTTTCCTGCCTGGGCTGACTTTAAACTGCAATCCTCAGATCTCAGCCTTCTGCGTGGCTAGAATTTTAGGCATGGGCCACTGGTGCCCAGCTCATGTCTCACTTTTTCATAACAAAATTGTTAAGCATATTGTAGAAATATTTATTATTTAGTGATATACATTATAAATATTTCCTTACTTGCCACTATTGTTAATATTGTTTCATATATTTAAATACTGTTGAAGACCTCAGTATGAATATGATGTAATTTATTTAAACATTTTCTAACAGCTTCCGTTTTTTCACTCCGCAAAGAATTAGTTACCATCATTGTACACATATCTTTGCTTTCTTTAGTGCATATTTCTGCAAATGTTACTTAAACAATATTCTTTTTTGTGCAAGTACTGAGGTTGTAACACAGGGTCTCACACTCTTGTTTAATTTTTACTGCTCAAGGCTGATATTCTACCATTTGAGCCATATCTCCAAATCTGGCTTTTTGCCAGTTAATGAGAAAAAAGTGTCTCATGGATTTATATGCTTGGGCTGGCTTTAAACTGTGATTCTAACATCTCAGCCTCCCAAGCAACTAAGATTACAAGCATAAGCCACCAGGGACTGGCTCTAAAATAGAATATTAATGAAATGCTCCTAATATTTCTCCATTATATAACCCCAAGAAATGTAGTATAGTATTTCCCTAACCAACAAAAGCATCATATTTAGTCTTTTGAATTTTTGCCAATAAATGCTCTTGCTTTGCTTTAATTTTCATTTTTCCAATTACCATTAAGCATATCATGCTCATTGGCCACTTATAATTCTTTTATAAATTGTTCATTTGTGTCTTCTATTGGCACTATCATTTCAATGAAGAAAAACAAAAAGTGAAAAACTCTTGAAATTAATATTATTTACATTAAAAACTATAGAATACATCTATGTTAAGTAATGGGCTTTGAGATGATTTTTTCTGCAAGTTTTAAATATTTATGAGGCTACTTTAAAGGATTATTTTATTTTATGATAGAGACACAAGCTCCCTTCTGCTGTTGGTTCAGTTTCTTCTGTTCTCTGACAAGCCTCTTGGGGGACTGATTACTAAAAAAAAAGCCATAGAAAGCTGGAATGGTTTATTTATTGTGATAAGGATACAAGGCTTTTCTAAGCCTGAAAGAGCACTTATAAAGAATAGTTATGAACCTTCTGCTACTGTACAGCCCAGGTTTGGCATGTTATCCCTACAAAATATGGCATCCGTATGCTTTGCCTATCCATGGTTTCAGTTGGTGAAATTGAACAAGTAAATCACATAAGAATCTGCTGGAAGAGTCAAAGTCAATTTTAAAAAGGCAATGTTTTATGGTAGAAATGATTCACAATGTCATAGAATAGTCCCCTGTGCCCTGTGTAAACTTTAAAACATCTCTGAAAACTGTAGCTGTTTTGTGCTTCTGAATAAATTCTGATATTGGAGACAATTGAGTCCATGCTGGAATATTCAGGACATTGACTTTTGTTGGTCTTTTCATTGTTGACCTGCTCAAACGTGAGGCCTGAAGGAAGTTCTGAGCATCTCTGAGGTATATGGCATAGATTGGAAGGGGAGAGGACTGAAGCTTAGTTACCAGGCTGTGAAAATAATCTGGACGTTAGGTGAAAATCAAACTTAAAAGTGGAATAAAGTGAGAAATATCCAAGATTGAAGGATTCTGGAGCTAGACTTTTGGAGTTAGATAAATTTGAGTTCTGATCTTGGTTTCTTTCCAGTTGTGAGAATTTGATCAAGTAATATCTATTTTACAGTCTCATTTTTCTTCAACTTAAAATCAGGATAATTATTCACTTGGTCTGTGAGATATTTGAAGGAGTTAAGTGGGATAAAATAAAACAATTATGCAGCACGTGGTATATACTGCTCAACAAATATGTGCTTTTACTTTGGAAAGTTTGATAAACCTAGATTAGTCGCCTGAAATTTATAAAGTTTAACAGGGAGCAGTCATGGAGTGGGGTTTGAGTATTTTACCACAGAGGACCATAGAGTTCATTCAGAAGGAAGTCTTGTACTTATCCTTTGCTCCATGCTTATTCCTTGCTCCCTCCTCTTTCTGAATTCTTAAGAGCTTCAGAACCAGGAATGGCTGACCTAGAAGCCTCAGAACCAGGAATGGCTGACCTGAGGATGATACTCTCATATATTTAGTTTATACCCACTTAATAGTCTAATGTTAATATTTGCTTCAGATCTTACAGTGAGGATAAAGTGGTCTTGAGGTAGGGGCAAGGAGACAGTCAGAAAAGTTCCAACTGTAGATGGTGTGAGAGAAACAAGAAAGGAAGGAAGGAAGGGAGACGAAGGGAAGGAAAGGAGATCAAGAAGGGACAGAAGGTGGGAGGGTGTGTGATCACTTCTGACAATGAAGAAAGAAGATCAAAGATGCAGTCATTTTCTAGCCAGAAACAGAGCAATAGGGAATAGCATTCGTATAATAGGAGTCTTAGTCAACACACACAGCTACCATACTATAATTTTCAGCACTTTCTCTCCTCATTTAATGAGGCATATTTTTCCTTGGAAAGATTTCCATCAGTTCCTTTCATCACTTATTTATAATGTGTTTACATAAAATGGTTCCTGTTGCATTTGAGACAGTTATTAGCGGCAGCCAATGACTTTTACTAATTGAATCTAACAAAATATTTCAAAAAGAACATGCATATTTTTTATCACAAACTAAGTTTGCAGAAAAGTTTTCTGAGAACAGGGTTTCTCCAAATGATTCAGATTTCTGATATAGCAAGTTATGTGATATGTCTATTGATAAAAATAACCCTGAGGAGATGACATTGCAGAATATCTTACCTCACTGCAACTGAACTTAACTAGTTTATTTCCATTTTATAAATAACACCTCAAATTAAATTTCTTTCTGATTGACAGTTCTGTATAAATCTATAGGTACAGTATGGTATTTTGATTCATAAATATATTGTGTCATGATCAACTTAGGGGTAATTAGCACATCCATGATTATACATTTTTTCATTTCTATTTTGAGCACATTCAAGATCCTCACTTCTACTTTCTATTTTCTAACTATATCTTCTAACACTGACTGTGAACCTTGTATCTGGGATTATTATGAATCCTGAGTCTCAGAGTAACCTGCCTACAGCTTCTAGAAGACACAGGTGGCAATATCTCTGAATGTCGATTTTATTCAACCTTTATGGGTGAAAACATTTGATATTAAATAAAGGTAGATAATCTGGTGATGCATGCTCATCAGTGTGGAGCAGAAACAATGTCATCACAAAGCAGATTCTGGAGTCTTACCATTTTGATACTCCATCTGTCAACTTTATTAGAATATCCAGGGGCTTCCAGTGGCTCTACTAAGATACCTGTGTCTTAAGAGGGATCAACTCAAGTCTAGGTTAGTCGCCTCTGTTGTTCCCTTTCACAAGTTGACCCAGGCTTCATGCGTTCTACCCAAAGAATGGAGACAACACAAACATGACCATATAGCTTGAATATTAAAGAATCTGGCCATTTAAAAAATCTACAATTTGCCCAGGCTTAGTACATGTGCCTAGTGTGGATACTCTGAGCCATATGTGTCTGCTGCTTGGCATTCTATAGATTTCCTTCACTTTCTAGAAGATCTTCTTTCTTCTGCATTGAGAAGGAATATGCTACTCTCTTCTGTGCTGACTCTACAGGGAATTCCATGTTTTTTCCTGTGATCAGGGACATTTCCCTTATATAAAATAGGCCTGTGATCATGGGAATGCAGTGTGGAAATGAGATCTTCCTGGGGAAAGATAAAGGTTTGTTTCCTTCCACAACTAAAGTTAATGTACAAGCAACACACATAGTATGTATTACAAATTTACGTATAAATATAAATACAGATACATTTTACAAATAGGTACAATTTTTGGCTTTCAACTCAATTGTATCTGTTCTGTATCCTTTTTTTTGAGTCTTTCAAGAAGAGTTCTACTCTGTCCCTACTCAATCCCAAGGAACTAATGTTTTCTCCAAATGCCAAACAAAGAATAAAAGAAATATAATTATTCTATTAGCACAATTGGTCTGAACACTGTCACCACTTGTTTTGGGATACTAATCTCAGAAGGGTTCCTATAGGGCCAGTGTCATTTTTCCACAGTTTCATTCTTGTTGGTTCAATGGACTTCTTCATGTCCACTAAGGCTATTGCTACTTTAGTTTATGCTTCTAAGATCAACCATTGCTTCCTCAAACATGGCTTTATGCCTCACAGCTGAATCTGAATAAATAGGCAAGCCTTAGTAAAACATAACACTGCAAACAATTTTTCACACAAATGGCAAGGCCTAATCTGCCTTCACGTTAGAATGTTTCTTGCTGCTTCTGTCCAGTAGTTACCATGAAAACTTAAAAAGGATTACTCTAGACATGTGTGACCAAAGAGACAAGGGGGAGCCCTGGGACAGACCTCAGTTAGCACCCTAGCTTTTTTCTTCCTCTGTTTTTAATTGGTAAGAGTATATGTTACATGAGGCAGTTTTAGTTTACAAATCAAGGAGTACATTCCAAAGGTAGATAACAGGACATCAGAATGTAGTAGAAATTGGGCACACAAAAGACAAGACATTAATCCGGTTTTTGGACAAGATCACTGTAATGTTAAGCTCTCAGAATCCCATGTCTTTCCTCAAATGCTGGCTAGAGCAAGCACAAGCCAGCAGTTTTCCACTGCACTGAGGCTTTCTCCACATACCATGTCCAACCAGACTTTCTGCACCCAGCCATAGTTCCCATTAAGCTCTAGTGTCCCAATGGTTTCCCAACTAGAAAACCTTTTTTGGGAATACTCACACCTAAGAAGTAGTTTTTAAAACATATTTTTGAGTATCAAAAACAGAAAGGGCTCATAGATTCTCTTTGGGAAAGCTTTAATTCCTTTTCAAACTGGCTTGCTCTGCCAACAGTGATTTGAATATCAATTATAGTGACAGGGAAATTTTATTATATAACCATGACAATGATTCTCAGGAGAAATGTCTTATTTTCCATTAGTTGTGCCTGTCTAAGTATAGGTTTGAATGTTGAGCAACAATGGTCCCTAAGTCAAAAAGAAAACAAAGTTTTATTTTATTCAATACCTGTTCTGGCAATAAACAGATAAGCCAAACAAAATTTTTAGCTGTATTGGTGTTACATGTCTGTAATCTCAGCTGATCAAGAGGCTGAGGCAAGAGGATCTGAGTTCCAGGTTTATTGTTCTCAAAAGTAATAAAAACAAAAAGGCAAGTGATACAGTACTTCATTAGCATGCACAAAATGCGGAATGCAATCCTTAGTAAAATCCTCAATAAAAGCAGCAAGAACAAAAATAACAAGAGAACCAGCTCTGCACCTAATCTACCATCGTTAAAATATTCCGGTGCTAGATGGTAAAGATGTACTTTATCAGGAAAAGGCATTCCACATTTAAACTGAATTCTTCAATCTATTTTATTCTTGGTTACCTGTCTACATGAGGATGACATATAATGAAAATTCACTATTTTCAATACAAATAGCCATGGCTTGTAGTTTTAGGCAAGCAGTTATGTGTCCAGCCTCTATTCATCGCGTTCAGGTTAGAAGGAAGTACCATAGGTCTGCAAGTGTAAAGATATTTCTACATTTTGGGTATTCGATCTCAAGAAATATTTTTACCTCGGTGTTTTGAATTTTTGTGCAAATAAAGACATCTTTACACTTTGTCAGTGTGTCCTTTACTCCTGTGTAAGTATACTACCAACAGATATTACAGGAAATCAAATTGAAGTAATTTCAACAGATTAGAATTCGGTATGTTCATTATAAAGGAAGATACTTGAAAGAGGTGAGTGAGGTGAAGAAGAAAAAGGTAGATGAGTGAAGAGGGGAGAATATAGTCAAGAATTCAATGCATATTCTACAAAATTAAGTGAAAGAAGAGTTGGGTTGGGAGGGAGGGATGAAAATGCTGAAGGGGTGACACCGATTAGCATACTTTGCATTGAAAAATTACTCTGTTAAATATAACTCTTTTGTATGACTACTTAAAGACAATAAAAATAACGAGCCAATCTGTGAAACATGAATATAAAAGTTTATCTTATCACTTGCTGGATTACATATGGTTTTAGCGTTTTCTTTGTCATATCATCAATGACACTATTAAAACTATTAAAACTAAAAGTATACTAAAAATAAATCAGTATAGACACATGCTCAGTTTTCTCAAAATATATAATGAAGCATTATTGTTATGATACTGCATAACTATCAATAATTTAAAAAGTACCTATGCTGAATGATTAAAAACTAAAATTTTACTAGGAAAGTTTTACTTTGAGTATGAGAATGAAAATACAAAATGGCAAGGAGAGCAGATTTGGAAAAGCATGGCTTGCCCCCTATAGCAAGTCTTCATCTCTAGAATCCATTTGGGATCTGACAAACATGAGTGGTTTGTGGATCAAATCCAACTTATTGGCATTATTTTCTGTAAGGGAACAGTTATTTACCAAGCCTTTAATTCATAGCACTTTGTGTAGAGTGTTGCAAATATCTTGAAATGGTCATGGCATAATTCACAGATACCAATAAATTTTAAAAAATGAAAACATTCTAAAAATTGTGAAATTAAAAATAGATTTTCTACATTTCTTGAAAATGAGACTTAGTTGCAATCATGTAGTATGTAAGTCCCATCAGGACCATACATGATGCCAGGAGATGCTAACCACATGAGTTCTGAGTAACTAATGGTCCCTATAGTTACATACACTCTGGACTTACATATATCATCTAGCTTACACCATTCCCTTTTGTTTCCTAGGCAACCAAATTGAGTTCTATATAACATAAATCACAAATCACTATTGCTTCCTATTTATCTATGGAAATCATCAGCATATATACATTGGGTTAATTCAGAAGAGTAAAAGGGCCTTTACCAATGGGAGTCAGCTAGTGATTCCCAACAAGAATGCGTCAGGTTTGATCAAATAGGAAACTGGGAAGACATTTAGTAACTATTCTAACCAAGAAGATTCAAAGATGAGTCCACAAAATGAGCAGAAAAGAGGTACAAAGTCTATTTAACAAAAGGCAGTTGAATGACCCCAATTGTCTAGCAGCAGAGATTATTCAGACACAGAAATCTAGCTAAATCTGGCCCAAATCACTCCAGAATATTTGTCTATACAGACAAGGAACTAGTGACAGGAATGGTTTGCCTTGACAGCTCCACTCTTTAAAAAGTTGGGATTTAGTTGCTGGTATTTCTGTGTGGTTGCTGCTGCCATCATAGCTGGGCATCTTCTATTGCTCACTGCTCATATAATGTATGAACAACCACTGCTGTCAGAACTAGATATTAACACCACAGGTGGGGTAACGAGTTGCTGCCACCCCTCTTACTGTGAACCTTCTGGTCAGAGGACAAATGCATAAGGCCTTTTGCCTCTGTGCCTGAGGAAACTCCCATGGCCAGATAGGAGTCACTACCCTCCTTGGAGGAATTACTACCCTGTGACCTGTTTGAACTGCTAGTGCCTCCATTTTTGTAACCTCCAGAGACAGTGAGCTTCTGTCTCTAGCATAGTATTTACTTGTGATCAAAATCACTAATTATGACCAAAGTAGCTACAGGGAGATTACATTGATTTTAGTGTCTACAAAGGAGTGAAACCAACAAAATGGTACCTCAAAACAAATGTTTTATGAGGCAACTCTTATTAAGCAAATTCATAAAATTGATCAAAGACCACCAAATATACAAATCTCAAAGTGAAATGCAAGAAATATGAAAAATAAGGTAGTACAACATCTCCCCCAAATCATTACTCTCTAGCAACAGATTGCAAAGACATTGAAGCATTTTAATATCTTAAATGAATGACTATAATAAGCTGCCTGGAAAGTTGGGCACTGGTGGCTCACACCTGTAATCCTACTCAGGAAGATGAGATCTGAGGATTGCAGTTCAAGGCCAGCTTAAGTAGAAAAGCCTATAGGATTCTTTCTCCAGTTAACCACCAAAAAGCAAGAAGTGGATCTTGTGGCTCAAATGGTAGAGTGTAGCCATGAGTGAGAAACTAAGGGAATGTACCCAGGCTCTGAGTTCAAGCCCTAGTCTCAGCACAAAAAAAATGAACAAATAAAAAAATTTCATAGGATAGAAGAGAATACTGCTTAAATGAAGTTAGAAAGGCAATGAATGAGTCAAAGACACAGGAATTTTGAAAACAAATCCAATGCAAATCTTGGAAATGTAAAGATCAATAAGTCAAATAGAAATCTCAGTTGAAAATTTACAAACAGACTAGATCAAGTAGAAGTAAAACAAAAATTTTTAAACTTGGAAAATAGGCCTTTTGAAATATTATATTCAGACTCCCAGCTCCTCCCTCCCAAAAAGGAAGACAAACAGAACATTCAAGAATTTTGGGACACCATTAAGTGCACAATAAAACATCATGTCTTTGCTGAACAAAATGGAGTTTGACTAGATGCTATAAAACAAAAGAAATGTTGGAAATCATACAAACACAATGAGGCAGAACAACAGCTTAGAATAACAATGGGTCACTAAGGGAGCCATAGGAAAATTAAGAAATTCCCTAAAACAAACATAGCAAGACACCATACCCAAACTTATAAAATGAAGCAAGAACAGTAATGACAGAAATCTCTACACAAAGAGCAACTATATAAAAAACACTAAAAATGATTTCAAATAAACTAACAATTTCAAACAAATAACCATCAAGGATTTAGAAATCAAGAACAAAAAAGTATTTTTAAGTATATATTTTTTAGTGTAAAGATACTGAACAGAGGGGTTACAGTTACATGAGTAAGGTAATGAGTACATTTCTTAGACAGCATTGTTACCTTCTCTTTTGTATTTCCCCTACCATCCCTTCCATCCCCACATCCCCGACTACTCCCAACCCCCATGAAGTTGTAAAGTTCATATTCAGTATAGTGTTCTGTATGTCATTGTTACAATGGGTCAAGCTATATCCTTATTTCAGCATTTTGTTATTTCTCTTCCCCTCCCCAAATTAGAAAAATGTATAAACAAGATGCAGGGCACTGGAAACAAATACAGTAACAACAGGGGTTATACCATGGGGGGAAGAACATATAAAAGAAACAAAAAAATCACATAGGACATTATAAATACATTTAAAACAATAGCAAGAAGGATGAAAATCTCTTGTGTCTTGGTGGTTCATTTCACTTGGCATCATCTTATATGGTCATACACACATAGCTTTTGATCTTTTCTTCTTGTCCTAGACGTATACGAGTTATTTCAAATAAGGGAAACCATGGAACCAACAATGCAATAGGGTTTCCTTTTGGCCTCATCCACTCCAGTATCTGTTATTATTAGATTTCTTGATTCTAGCCATTCTAACTGGGGTGAGGTAGAATCTTAACTTTGTTTTGATTTGCATTTCATAAAAAGATATTTTTTAAAAACACTCAAATAACAAGTAATGAAATTAAACCAGTAAATTACAATTTTCCCAACGAAGTGAAACTCAGGATCAAGTGGCTTGCTGTTGAAATTTTACTATTTTAAAGTCTAATGTTAAATTTTTCTCAAACTATGCCATATAACAAAAAGGGGAAGCACATACTCATTCTGAGTCTAGCACTCCTCTGCAGAGAACCACACAGAAATAAAACAAAAACATCTTGAATTCAACACATCACAAAGATCATACACTATGACCAAGTTTCATCCTAGGTATGCAAGGATAGTTCAAACTATCAATGAATATATATGTCATATAAACAAAATGAAGGGGAAAGATCATAAGAGCACCATAAAAGATATAGAAAAAAACACTTAATACAATTCAACATCTTTATGGAAAAAGCCCTGAAAAAGCATTATATTTCCTGTTATGTCTGATAAACACTACCAACATCATACTGAATACAGAACAATTTAAAGTGTTGTCTCTAATATCCAGGTACATGACAGGAATATCCACCATTAAAAAGTATTAGAAAGTTTAGAAAAATGAGGTAAGTGAGAATTAAAACATGAATAAAGAAAGAAGAAATAAAATTACCCTTGTTACAAATACAGATCTGTACATAAAAATCTAAATATGCCACCAATAAGTTCTTGGAAGAGATAAATTAACCAAAGCAGTGGAATGTAAAATTAAAATTGATTTCATTCATATTAGTTACAGAAATCTACTTTAACCAAGTAACTGAAAGACCTGTAGAATGAAAGTTCTGAAACAGTGATAAGAGCAATTGAAGAAGCCAATTAAAGATACAAAGGTCTCTCACATTTATGAATTAGAAGAATTAGTTTTATGGAAATGTCCATACCACACAAAATGATTTGTAGCTTTATGCAATCCCCATCAAAATATCAATGATATTCTTCACAGAACTAGCAAAACAATCCTAAAATTCAAATGGAAGAAAGACCCCAAACATCCCAAACAATCTGGATCAAAAAGAAAGAGGGATTATAATTCATGATTTCAAGAGATACTACAGAGCCACAGGAAACAATATGGCATAGTACTGGAATAAGAACAGACACACAGCCATTAGAAATCCCAGAAATAAACCCACACATCTAGCCAACTGATTACTGATGATGGGACCCAAAATATACATTGAAAAATAAGACAACTTCTTCAACAAATTGCAGTGGGAAACTGGAATATAAACATGTAGAAGACTGAAATTTAACTACTCTCTCACCAATCACACAACTCAATTCAAAACAGACAAAAACCCAAATGTAATACCTAAAACACTGAAACTGCTAGAAAAAAACATAAGGAAAACACTGGTAGACATTGGAAGTTATTTTTTGGTTAGGACTCCAGGAGTGTAGGAAACAAAAGTAAGAACTGATAAATGAGATTCCACTTAACTGAAAAGCTTTTGCACAACAAAGCAAACAACCAGGCAAAGAGACAACCTACTGAATGGAAAGAAATACTTGTCTGCTATTGATCTGACAAGTGAGTTAGTATTAGAATATATAAATAATTCAGCAAAATTAACAAAAATCCAGTAATCCAACCAAAAAAGGTCAAGTAGGGTGAATAAGAATTTCTCAAAAGAAATACAAATGTTCAATAAATACTTTAAAAATAGTATCAGAACACAGCAAATCAAAACCACGAAGATACCAACTCATTCCAATTACACAAGGCATTATCAAAGAAATAAAAATAAATGCTAATGAAGTCATGGAAGGAAATAAAGTATTTTAAATTAGTAAATCTACTCTAGAAAACAGTATGGAAGTACCTCAAAAATGAATTTTACTTTCTGTGGATATGTACTCATACGTGGAATTGCTAATCATATGGTAGTTTTTAAATGAATCTTTCCAATCCAGAGTAATCACCATTCTTTACCTACTCATTAAATAAATAAAAGTGTATTCAGATGCTATTGTATTTAAACCCAGGCTTATCTTGGAATTGTGGGGCTAAATCCTCTGCCACATAAGCAATAAAGCAACATAACAAGGCTACTTGGGCAAGCTGAGAAGACTTTCCTCCCTGAATGGGGCACAGTACAAACTAAGGCATAGCTTTTCCCTCTGGCATGGATTTTACAGCACATTTTCTAAAGACTCAGAAAAGCCAACAAATGAATGAATAGTGAATTCTTCCCTTGCCACTCTAGTGGATTCATAAATGGTATTGTAGGATATTGCCTGACTGAATAGAATGAAGACCCTAAGAAAGAACAAGTCCTAAAGCTAACATTACTGAGAAAATGAGTCAATGTCTATCAAAATTGTTTATTCAAGCATGATAAAAGAAAAAATAATAATGGCAACTATTGTCATTGTCTCTCAACATAGACTACGCAGTAGGTACCCATTAAGACTGCCATCCTTACTCAACAGCAATGGCTCCAGAATACCAACTTCAATTGCAGTTTTCTGGATTGGTAGAGATTTGTGCTGAAGCTGCACTTCCCTAACAATAGCATTTTTTCTTATTTTTGTTCAAAATCATTATCTAAACTTTTCAAATGAGGCAAAAAGCAGGGCAGCCTATTTTTCACTGTCTTGGGAGAAGATCATTTAACTAATTTGCCCAAGGAAATTTAGGAGCATGTACTTTGTGCACAGTTAGTAATGATATGTGTTATATGTTACTTGGAGTTTTTTTGTAAGAATGCAAATAATTTTTGTCCAGTTGAAAATATAGCA
Source organism: Dipodomys merriami (assembly GCF_024711535.1). Lineage (NCBI taxonomy): Eukaryota > Metazoa > Chordata > Mammalia > Rodentia > Heteromyidae > Dipodomys > Dipodomys merriami. Next base: position 15,629 of record NW_027204625.1, read on the forward strand.
CCAAAAGTTACATGAATATATTGCCTTATTGAATGTTAATTAGCAAATTACTAGCAAAATATTAGCAAATTAGCAAATAATTAGCAACTTAATTTCATCATCCTTTGACTAAGTTCATTTAGAGAAAATTTGAAAGTAAAGATTTTATACAACTTGGAAATCAGCTTCCTAGATGTTAGAGTTGTGTGTGGGGTGAAATCCTAACTATTCAGGAGGCTGAGATTTGATTATTATACTTCAAACCAGCTTAGACAGGAAAGTCCACGAGACTCTTATCTCCACTTAGCTACCAAAAGTAGTGCTAGAAATAGAGATGTGGCTCGAATGGTAGAGCCTTAAGTGAAAAAGGTAAGGGACAGTGTCAAGCCCAAGGTCAAACCCCAGAACTGGTGTTTGAACAGTTATATTCTTAACTTATTGCAGATATGCAATAATTGCTGCTGCTGTTTGTAGCTCTATAGCACTTGCTTCATCCAATCATGCCAAATACTCCCAAAGCTACCCTTGATTTCCCCCAATCCTAGGGCCAGCAGCTGTTGCTGCTGAATGCATATTAATACCAACTAACCAAACCAACAACATTTTTCTTTTCCTCATACATTCCCATGCCTTAACAGGCCCACTAGGGCCTCTTCTAACACAAGGAAACTAGAAATAGGCTGACAAGAGAGTGGAGAAATAATTTGTGGACTTCTTGCTAATTGTGATATTAAGCCAACCATGAAAATGAAGCACTGGAACTGAAATCCCAAAGGTAATTAACTGGAACAAAAAAAGGAAGGTAAGAGGGAAATCCCTGTTTAATTTATAAATTTTATACAATTATAAGTTCTAATTTGGAGGAAATACAATCAAATAAAATTATGTAGCTTACCCAAGATGGCAAAGCTGTGATATAGCAGTACTAGGATTTAAAGACCAACCTCAACTTAAAGATTGGGTTAACATATTTGTTAGGTTGTTTATCAATGATATAATTTTATAAAACCTATTCTAAAAGGTAGACAACAGAAAGCTTGGGTGCTGGTGGCTCATGCCTGTAATACTGCCTACCCTGGAGTCTGAGATCTGAGGAGCATGGTTTGAAGCCAGTCCAGGTAGGAAAGTCTATGAGACATTTATCTCCAAATAACTCCAAAAATCTAGATGTGGAGCTGTCACTCAAGTGGTAGAGCACTAGTCTTGAGCATAATCACACAGACAGCATCCAGGTTATGAGTTCAAGCCCTAAGACTGACACACACATACATACATAAAGGTAAGAAATGGAAGAGGAACAGGATCTGGCAGTGCAATTACAGTATTAAGACTAAACTGAGAAGATTGGTTCCACCAGTGTCTGGAATTCAAAGCAAGCAGATAAAAACATATATGGAGCTGGGTACCAGTAGCTCACACCTGTAATCCTAGCTACTGAGGAGGCTAAGATCTGAGGATCATGGTTCAAAGCTAGCCCGGGCAGAAAAATCCATGAGACTTTTATCTCCAATAAACCACTACAGAACTGGAAGTGGCTCTGTGGCTCAAGTGGTAGAGTGCTCTTCTTGAGCTGAAGAGTTGAGGGACAGCACCCAAGCCCAGAGTTCAAGCCCCATGACCGACCAAAAAACAAACAAACAAACATATATGGATTCTGAAATATCTTCATCCACCAATCTGAAATTCTAAACTTTGGAGTGAAAGAAGTGAAGGGACAGATTAGACAGAGACTTTGGCAGAGGAAACAAACTAGGAATGCTTTAGGTGCCATCAGAACATAAAGCTGCAAAGTTTAGTTAAAAGATTTAGGTAACAAATGAAAGTCTGTGTGGGTATCAGAGGATATTCCATGGTAATTGAATCTCAGGTTTTTTTCTTTCTTCTGGACATCATTTTGCAGCAATTGAGGACTGCATAAATTCAGATGAATGTTTGCCTTCCCTGAAGAACTGGAACTAAAGATTGTAGCATTTTATTTTCTTGGCTTTTCATAACGATGAAATGAGAACATAGGCTTATATTAATAAAAGGAATGCCATATTTAGGTTCAATATGGAATAGGAGAAAAAAAACCGTAATGACCGCTTTACCAAAGATGAATCAAGAGATGAGGGCCATGGTTCAAGTGTTAGAGTATCTTCCTAGCAAGTAGAAAGCCCTTGAGTACAAACCCCAAAACCAACAATAATAAAGAAAAATAAAAAAAGAAAGCAAAAACAAACCTTTCCTTCAAATTGCTTACAGTCCAGAATCAAGTCAAGTATGTATAGGCATATAATATGAAGCAGAATAAACAGATTTGGGGAGAAGAGAAAATAATGTTCCAAGTTCTCACTGAGCAAAGAGGGGCTTATGGGAAAAGTTCCTCTGTGGTAATAATAAAAAAGGATAATCACGCTGTTTATATGCAACTTGAATCCACTTAAAATGTTGTAACATTTCTAGTTTTTCAAATAAGTTTGAATGTAGATAAGATTGAATGTAGAAAAATCTCTTCTGGCAACTACGATTATGCTTTTAAAATTTGTTCAACACCTCCTGCATGCATGTGTATTTGCACACACACACACACACACATTTTATATTCAGTTTGAGGTGTCTGGATATATTAAACAACGTCTTACCATCCTAAATCAATGTAATTCTGGCAGGCAGATGGTGATGACAGAAAATGTTAACAGGAAGCATATAGTTTGGGAGCAAAGTGCATTGGGCCTTGTGCCATTGTTCAGGCCTGAACACTCAAGTTCTTGTGCATTCTTTGATGGAAAGCAACAGAAGATCTGATTTAATCTAAACTTATCCAAATAAACTGAAAAGCACACGAAGACAACTTTTGCAGACATAGTTGAACCAGAAACACTAACACTCACATCAGTAATATTTCTCTATCTGTCTTTACTTTTTTCCAGTTGTGTTCAGCTTTCAAGAATGAGTCATTGCAGACTGAAGTGAGCAACTTGCTAAACACTATCCTTCCCAGTAGAAAAATGGCTATTTCCTCAGCTTCAAGCAAAGGATCAAAAGCCAAATGTCTTTGGCATGCTTGCAGTCATGCACCATGAGAAATCACCTGTTCGAAGAGATTTGCAGCTTTGATTGGCCAGGACCATCTCATTTTCCCATCCCTGGAGCAAAGAATTCAAGGGACATGCTCGAGGTTGTTTTCCAAAAGGAAGGTGATTATAGGCAGGAAGACCTAACAGTTAAGCCCTCTGAGGAAATTATGCATGTGAAGCATGTGAATATTAAACGATTTTGAAATTCCTTCCAGGGAGCTTGAGCGGATAAGTAGGAGTGAGAGAGATGGGGGAGAATCAAGATGCATTGTACTCAAACTGACATGTTGAATTGAAACACTTTTGTACAACTATTTAAGAAAGAAAGTTCTTGAAAGGCTGGTAGTAGGGGGGAGGAGAAAGAGGTAGAGAATGAAAAGAGGAAGGAGGAAAGAATACAGTCATGAAATTCAATCCATATTCTACAAAACTAAGAAAATTGAAGGGAGGAGTAGGTTTGAAGATGAGAAGAATTATAAAAGGGATGACATTGGTCTAGATGCACTGTATTCATAAACTCATTTCTTTTTTTTTTATTTTGTTCCCAGAAATTTTATGTTTTTAAAAAAACTTTCTGCATACATTTAGATAAAAGTTTGAATTATTAAAAAGACAAAATTAGGCCAGGCAACACTAACTATACTAATTATACATCTGTAATACTATGTAAGAATCTGAAGTCTCAGGATTGTGGTTCAAAGCCATCCCAGGCAGTCTTTAAGACTCTTTTATAAACTGATTTCTTGAGTGGTAACTCCTTGGTACAACTACTTAAAGTTTAGAAAAAAACTAAAAGAAGAAAAAGTTATTTGCATGAACAATGAGGCTCTATTTAGAAAAGTATTATTATAGTTTGGAGAATGGATGATTCAATAGGTAATGAGCTTTCCATAAGAAAACGCTGCTCTGGCCATGTTTAGAAGAATCTAAAGACGCCTCTATTGCAAGATAATGATGCTTATTCCTTAAGTGGCTCATTTCCCAACAGGAAGGTCATTCAATATTAATGTTCTCACTAGTACATGACCCACTGTCCTTAAAAATATAATTTTATTTTCAGGAGGCTTCAATGCTTGATAAGAAATGTACTCATTATCTTGCTCATGTAATTATAACCCCTCTGTTCAGTATTTTCATAATAAAAAACATAACTATCTTTTCTTTAAAATGGTCAGTGTTCTCTCTACCTGGCCACAAGCAGTAGCTTACCTTCCCAGAATTTGGCCTCTTTCTAGCTCATTTTCCTACAGGTCATTCTCACTGCTCCTCCCCCTTCTCTGTTATGATTTTATTTTTCTCAGGTAGCATTGCTAATGCAGCATGTACTTCCATTTGTCAACTGCCTTTTTTGGCCGATTTTGTGTCTGGGAGAGTGGGTAGGTACTGGGCTTTGGGCAACAGCTTCTTACCATATTCTGTTCAAGGCTGGCGCTCTAGCACTTAACCCACAACTCCACTTCTGTTTTTTTTCTGTTGGTTAATTTTGGAGATAAGTCTCATGAACTTTCCTGCCTGGGCTGGCTTCAAACTGTGGTTTTTCACATTTCAGCCGCATGAGTAGCTAGGATTACAGCTTTGGGCTACCACTGCCTGGCTTTATTTGGCTGATGTTTGAGTTCATCTCAATGCCATGTTGTTTTTAGTGGTACAAGGCTTTCTCCTTTCTTAATATTGGTTCTTCAACTGGCAGCAGCTGTTATAGGGTTCTAATAATCATAGGTCTGCTGAAACATTTCAGATACAAGACTAAAAACAGAAATGAAGGTAAATTGTGAGCTTATCCGCTGCCTTACCCTCTCCTCATCCCCACCCCCACTGCTGTATCATCTTGTTCTGATTATGGTTCATTAAGTTTTGGCATATTTTCACTACCCATAGTTTAGAAGATATAAAATATGATCCTTTACATAAATTAATCATAGGGGACTAACTATTCTAAGCTTACATATATTTCATTATTTGTCCTGATTTTATTTCCAGATACCCATTATGAGGACATAGTATTAAATGAAGTAATCCTTAAGATTCCTCTCAATATTTTGAATACTGAAATTCGTATGAAACTATGCTTGTGGATTCACATTAATATCTGCCTTCATTTTATTCCTCAGTGAGTAAGTGGCCTCTTCTGACTTCCAAAGTTTTATTGATTCTTCAAAAATACAACTCAGAACATTAGCTGGCATGTCATGAATAATCAGACATTAATTTGTCAAAAAAGATACATTTTGTCTTATGAGCCAGTGTCTTTAGATTTTGCTCATCTCTCATGAGGCATTGTAAAATATCCTATTTTGTAGGATTCTTCCTTCACGTAATTTATAAGTGGTTAACAGATGTCATCCATTATTTGTATTTTGACTTCATTTCTAATTTCCTGATGTAAACAGAACACATAGCTACTAATATTATTCAGCATATATATGACAGGACTGAGCTGAGCATTTATCATCGAAATATAAAAGGGTTTGTTGAGTGATAAACTACATATAATTTAAATTACAAAGTAGATACAGGTACAGGATATAATTTTGATTCAAATGATAAATTCTTTAAGGATGACTTGACTGATATTATCATGGCACCCAAAATAATAGAATCAACAGTGAATGAATAAAAATAAATGAATGTTTGTGTTATACTTTACACTAGGCTAAATTTATAGGATTAAATTTTGTCCCATAGAAATATATACTGGGGTGATAATTCCTGGGATTCTGAAATGAGGTCATATTGAATTTTGAAGGAAGAGGGGAATCTATCCACAGATAGAATACTACAAACACTGGATGCAAATATCTGTATGCCAAAAGTTCCCTAAGGGATGGATAGCAACAACCAAAAAGAAAAACAAAGACTACTACTCACAAGACTTTAGAAGTAACATGGCCCTTGACAGTATTTTGATTTCAGCCTAGTCTTTTGTACTATGAGAGAACACAATTCTGTTATTTAAGCCAGTAATAGAGACTGTGTAATTAGACCCTGCTCTATTCCAGCCAGTGTCTCCAAAATTGGGGCACTCATTTGTAATATGGATTATGCTTTGTCTTCAGTCATTATATTTAGAACTTTCATTTGAGAATTTGCTTTACTATAAAGTGAATGAATGGAAAATTTGCTCTAACAAGTTTGACATCTATAAAGGATTATTTACAATAGTTTTTCCCTAGGCAAGTTATCTTTGTTTTCTGCCAAACCTTTTACCTTTTTTTTTCTTTCTGTGCTGGTCCTATGGTCTGAACTCATGGCCTGTGTTTTACTCTAAGCTTTTGTGCTCACAGCTAGTGCTCTAACTCTTGAGCCACAGCTCTACTTCTGACTCTTTTTTGGTTGGTTAAGTAGAAATAAGGGTCTCATGGACTTTCGTGCCCACACTGTCTTTGACCCACAAACCTCAGATTGCAGACTTCTGAATAACTAGGATTATAGGAGTGACACCTGCACCTGGCTCAAATTATCCTTTTATCTAATCCATTTAGCTACATAGTCTACTTAGTTAAAAAAACTTGACCTGTAACACAATTCTCAAAAGTTTCTATTTTCAAGTACCTGCTCTTTCTAAAATTCTACTTTTTCATATATACCTATCTTGTTAGTCTATCACTTTCATAACATATATAGTTACCACACTTGCCTACAGAGTACACTTATGCTAATGTATATGGCTATCATAAATATTAAGTACATAGAAAATTGAAGACCTAGTTTGGCACTGGTAGCTCCCTGCCTGTAATCCTAGCTACTCAGGAGGCTGAGATCTTAGGAGCAAGGTTCAAATCCAGCCCGAGCAGGAAAGTCTCTGATACTCTTTATCACCAATTAATAATTAGAAAACCAAAAGTGGTTTTGCGGCCCAAAGTACTAGAGCACTAGCCTTGAACTCTTTAAAAAGATCTCAGGCATAGCAGCTACTTCCTGAGTTCAAGCCCCACAAGTGAAAAAAAATTGAAGACCAGAAAGAGAGAGAGAGAGAGAGAGAGAGAGAGAGAGAGAGAGAGAGAGAGAGAGAGAGAGAGAGAGAGAGAGAGAGAGAGAGAGAGAGAGAGAGAGAGAGAGAAACTACATACATAGATTTTGTGAGGCAGCATGAGATACATTTATGTTGTCAACAACATTGAGTCATAAATGATGAAGTTGCCTTAGTAAGCAAACGCTAAGATACAGGATATTAATAATTCTTCTGTCTTCATTGAGAAACAACTTTTTCCCTGTGTTTCATATATTGTATTATCAGCTATTTCAAACTTCCCAACTCAATGTTTTGAACAGGAACTCATATTTTTACATCAGAAAATTCTCCACTCCATTTCCTGTTTGCCATAGCACTTCTAAATTATTGTACAAATATAAAATTTACTCCATGGGTTCATCATAGGACAATTTATAGTAGGTTCTATCTGGGTATCCAATTAAAATTCAAGGACATTTCAAATAAACCAAGATTTGTCATGAATTATGCGTTGTTTTCATTTTTTATAATCTCCTTACTTTCTTTGAAATATGTGCTCTAAATCTTGCCTGGGTTCTTCTGGTTTTTGATATAACATGTTTATTTGAACCATTTCTTGCATTCCAGTTTTCTTTCAGGGAGTAAACAAAGTGTGATGATGTGCCAAAATTAGAATGAAGTCTTTTAAAATCTCAGAATATCTTTAGTTGTTCAAAGTTGTTTTGCTGTTTTTCTTCATATTTGTAGGTACTAGTATTATGTAATGACATTTTTTAAATTTAATTTAATTTTATTTGTGAACATACTGTACAGAGGGGTTACAATTACATGGGCAGGATAATGCGTACATTTCTTACCAAGCATTGCACCCTCCTCCTTTGGTTTACCCTTCACATCCCTTCCCAGCCTCCCCCCTGTAATGACATTTTTGTTACTTTATAAAGTCCTGGGTCTGCTCAAATGCATTTATTTTCATTTTATGAGGCTCCTTTACTTAGCAAAACAACCCTCCTAATGCCAATATCCACACAAAACCAAGTAAAGCACTCCATGGAAAATGTAGCAAATTATTGCATT
>NW_027204626.1:0-23632 GCF_024711535.1 Dipodomys merriami
ATAAGTCAGGTAATAAGTACATTTTGTTCAAACAGTGTCACATCTTTCTTCATTTTCTTCCAGTTTTTTCCCTACCAACCCCCTTATCCCACAAGTTGTATGGTTCATTTTCAACATAGTGTCTAGTGAATATCACTAATGCATTTGTTCACCCTTTGTCCCAACATTGCTGTGCTCTCCCTTACCCTCTCCAAAACAGATAATCTTACAGAACAAAAGGTACAGAAATTTAAAAAGTGACAAAGGAGAAAAACAAAAACAAAATCTCCAAAAGCAATGTAACAAAAAATCCTCTTGTTTCCGTTTCTTGGAGTTCATTTCAATAAATATCATTTTATATGATTGTATGCACATAGCTACTGAGCCTTTGTGATCTTCTCCTAAGAATACCCTCCTTTGGTTTCATTGGTGACTGTTTATAGTCCTGTTTAGTTTTTCATGTCCAAATGTAATTCTTTGTCTTTTACTATCCAGTGTGTTTATTTGTAGATTTATAGGCATATTCTAGTTACCACCAATGAGGGAAACTAAGCAACCTATATTTTTTTGGGTCTGGCTTACTTCACTTACTATAATTTTTTCCAAGTTTTTTATTTCCTTACAAATGGTGTGATATCATTCATTCTTTTCTTGATCCATTCACCCACTGAAAGACATCTGGGTTGATTCTATATCTTGGCTGTGGTAAACATAGAGCTTCCCTATGACCCAGCCAATATACTTCTGGGCATTTATCCAATAGACCACAAACAAGGCCACACTAAAGCTACCTGCACAACCTTGGTCATTGCAGCATTATTTACCATTGCCAAGATATGCAATCAACCAAAGATCATACTTTTTTTTTTGTCCAGTTTTAGACTTCATTCCTTCTTCCTATGTCTCTCACATAGATGGGAGAGACCTTTTCCAACCTTAGACTTCCTGTTTCTACATAACTCAGTTTTGGTAGATCACATGTTCCTAAGAATTTATCCATTACTTCTATGTTATCCAGTTTATTGGCATGAAACCTGTTTGTGGTAGTCGCTTACAGGTTATTCTTATGGCATTGATTGTAATGTTTACTCCTGTTATTTTATTTATTTGGATCTTCTTTTAGCCTAAATAAGGTTTTGACACTCACTTCTATGTTTAAAAAAAATCAACCCTGGAAGGGCAAGCAAACAGGGTGAATATGGCCAACGTAGCTTATTTGTATGTATGAAAACAGAACAGTGAAATTGAAATTGTTTTGAGAAGGGACAGTAGGATGGGAGTGAATGAAAATGATAAAAGGCTGATTGGGATACATTGCATTTATGTGTGGAAATGTCACAATTACATTCCTTTATATAACTAAAGTATGCTAATAAAATTATTACAAATCAACTCTTATTTTCATTACTTTTTTCTGTTTTTACAATTTTCTATTTTATTCACTGCTGCTCTAATCTTTATTTTCCTTCTGGTAACTTTGGACACAGATTTGCCTACTTTTGTGAGTTCCTTAAGGTATAAATTTAGGTTATATGTCTTTCTTCTCTTTTAGTTATAGTTATCAGAATGGACTTTCCTCCTAGTAATGCCTTGATGAATGCCGTAAGTTTAGCACATTGTGTTTTTCAGTTGTGCTTGTCTCCTAATATTTTCTAATCTAACTTCTGATACCTTCTTTGATGCACTAGTTGTTCAAAAGTATGTGGTTTAAATTTCCACATATTTTTGAATTTTGTTTATTTTCTGTTTTATTTTATTGTGTTTGAAAAAGATCTTTGGCCTGCTTTCAGTCTTCTTGAATTTAAGACTTGGATTGTGACCTAACATTGACCTCTCTTGGTGAATGTTCGGTGTGCTCTGGAGAAGAATGTCTGTTTTGTTGCTGATGTACTGTGTGCTTGTGTGTTTATTTGTTCTGTAATTTTGCTCAACTATCTTTGTTAAGTTTTTGACTGGTTATTCTATCCATGATTGAAAGTAGGCAGTGATACTATTATTATTATTATTATTACTCTTACGACTCCATTTTTAACTGTTTGCCCTATGTAGGCGCTCTTCTTTAAGGTCTATTTTATTGATAATTGTTCTATGTTCTTGATGAATTTTCTCATAACATAATTGTCTCTTCTTGGTGAATTGCCTTCCTAATTTATTTAGGAAGTTATGGTTTTAAGATTGTCCAGGAAATATCTGTAACAACTCTAGCCACTCATGCATTATAGATTCACCAGCATGTGATAGGCACACTGGCAGCACTCTGAAGCAGGGAAAGACACTCTCAGGTCAGACCTGGAGACACTGAAAGTGCTGTTCAGATATTTACCTCCTTAGAAAGAAGCAAGGACCTGGTTATCTCCTCCCAATAAGTACAGCGCCCTGTGCTGTGTGTAAGGGTTATGGTGTCAGATTTCCTACCAGTTTCAATTTGTCTAGTTTCATACTCAGTTGAAGTAGAGGAGCCTCTAAGCTACATTCTGTGTGTGTGTGTGTGTGTGTGTGTGTGTGTGTGTGTGTGTGTGTGTGAGTGTGTGTGTGTGTGTGTGTGTGTGTGTGTGTGTGTGTGTGTGTGTGTCAAGAACAATTTATTTCTGTTGAGTCAGTGTATACACAGGAGCAAGTCCTGAGTTTCTTCTTCTACCATTTGCTTATGTCACTCCAAAGTATTTTTAAGTTTTCTGCTAATGAGGCATTGGGAGAAAAAGTAACAGGAAACGTGAATAGTGGAATAAAAGATATAAACAACAGAGTCAGCCTCCAGTGGCTCACAAATAAAATCTTTTTTTTCTTTGTTGTTGTTGTTGTTTTCTTTCTTTTTTCTTTCTTTTTTGGTACTAGTCCTTGGAGTTGAACTCAGAGCCTGGGCGCTGTCCTGAGTCTTTTGGCTCACCTCTGGCACTCTACCACTTGAGCCACAGCTTCACTTCCAACTTTTTGGTGGTTAGTTGGAAAAAAGAATCTCATAGACTTTTCTGTCCAGGCTGGCTTTGAACCATGATCCTCACCTCTCAGTGTCCTGAGTAGTTAATGTAGGCAAGAGCTACAATTTCCCCACTAACATCTATAATCTTAGCTACTCAGGAGGTTGGGATTGATGGAGTAAGGTTTGAAGTCAGCCCTGACAGAATTATCAATTAACCAGCAAAATGTTGGAACTGGAATCATGTTTCAAGTGGTGTTAAAGCACCACTCAGGAAAAAAGCTAAACCAGAGCTTAAGGCCCTAAGTCCAAGTCTATCAAACAATATTTAATAGTTGACAGATTTTTGTATAACGTGTCTATTATCTAAGGACATGTCTTTGTGTAATACCTTTTTACATAAATCAGTTATTGATTCTGTTGTGGTTGAGTCAAATATATCTGAGAAAAGTGTGATTATTAGCAATACTTTGTTTACCAATCAACCCAAACCACAATAAATAAAACTTTCAAGTTTAATAGCTTTCACCTATTTTTCCATCTGTGGGGAGAAGAGCGATTTAGTCTGTTTTTGGTGAAAGTGTTGTCAACTCACTCATTTGCATATTATCAGTTCAAAAGTTGAAAAAAAGGGGACTGTGTAGAGAATAATTCAGCGTGTGTATCTGTGCCACTGAAATTTCTTCTCTGTAGGATTCAAGGAGTATTCAGGTTGCTTAGGTGGTATTATAGCCTTTGAAATATTTTAAGGGTATTTTTGTAATCATCAGTTCTTGAATATTCATGAAATAGTACATAAACTAAATAAATCACTACATCTTTAACATATCTAATGATACCAATTAAAGGGAACATTGTGGCATCATTAAGGCTACTAGAATCTTCCTTAATAGATAATTCCAAATTCTAAAGATAATATTAACTTGCCTCTTTTTGAGTTTTCTATCTATACAGAAGTTCAAAAAATATACAGATAATTACATAAGCTTCTTCTTTATGCATATAGCAGAAGTGGACAAAATATTCCAAGTTTTCTTTGCTTTTACTTGAGAAGTACCTTTGCACTTACTGGTTTATTTATAGTTTTGTTTTCATAAGGGAATTTGAACTCGGGACCTAAGGCTTGCTCATCTCTATCACTTGAGCCACACATCTCCAGTCTTGCATTTTAAGGATATTTTGAGAACTTTTCTGCTCAAGCTGCCTTTGAACCATGGATCCTCCAGCTCTCAGTATCCTATGTAGCTAGAATGATAGGTCTGACCACCAGTGCCTAGCACATTTACATTCTTGTTTAACTGAAGTTGATGTATATGTACTTGATATTGAATATCCTGTTAACTTTCTTCTTCCAACTGATACTCAAAGAATCTTGTCATTTCTTCAGATCTAAGGCTTGATTGCTTAATAAAGTCAGAAAAAAGAGGGCTAGTATTTTTTAAGTAAATATACAAAGATATTTAAATTCAGCAAGTCAGATTATGCATCTTTAAAAAAAATCTTATGTACCAATCCTGAGGCTTGAAATCAGGATCCATGAACCATCCCTGAGCTTTTGTGCTGAAGGCTAAGCACTCTACCACTTAAGCTACAGCTCCACTTCCAGCTTTTTTAGTGTCTAATCGCAAATAGGAGTCTCAGAAGCTTTTCTGCCCAGTTTGCTATCCTCAGATCTCAGCCTTCTGAATAGTTAGGATAACAGATGTGAATCACCAGTGCCCAGCAGTGCAATGCATCTTGATCAGCATCACCCTCCCTGTTATTCTCCCCCATCTTTCCCAATTCCATCCAAAACCTTGAAAGGGTTAGTATTTCTTAGTCTTCCTTTATAACTGAATAGTTACTTAAATAGTCATTATGTGGAGTAATTTCTGCTTTCCATGTTTACATGGTGGAAAGTCAGGTTTCTGCTATAGTGTTTCTTACAATACTAAATGGTGGGTAGAATATCAAGTCCAGCCCAGTGTGGACTTCCTCAAGATAAAGAATGTATTTTACATCATGTTCAATGCTTAACTAAATGTCATTAGTTACCACATGACAGCAATGATTCATTGTCACTGTGGGGATGATCTGAACAGGCATTAGTGCCCATGCTTGTCAGGAAAGTACAAGAAAGCCGCAGTGCTGAGAACCAACTGGGGAGAGAGAAGACAGGTTTTAAACATATTTGGGAAATGACCAAAATTAATATTTTTTCTTATTTACCTTCTTTTAACTTGTCACACCACTTTTGAGTAGGAAGTAATTCCTCAGTATTGCTTTTATGAATGTTACTGAAAAGTGTAAAGAGAAATGTGCTGTTTCAAAAATAAAACTCCAGTTCCCAGAGGAAATATGTCTTGAGTCTAATTTAGTGCAGTCACCTTAAATTTAACATAGGCCAACTGAATAGAGAAGAAGAAAGAGATACTTTATTCCTCTTCCCAAAAGTATGATGTAAATAATAATAAACATGATCATTTCAGGTTACTATTTAGATTATTTGACTCAAGTTCTCAGTAAGGTGTTACCTTCATGTGCTCCTTAGAAGGGAAATGTGTATTGTCTTAAAAATGTGGTCACAGAGCTTCAAGGTCATTGGGTCCTTGAAAGGTCAAGTGTCAAGGATCACTTGTGTACAGAAGCCATGCTTAGAACATTGGTAATCTAGCAGACCTTTGAAGAGCACGGAGCAGAATGGCAGGATCAGTTGATATGATCAAGTCGATTTGACATATGATCAAGTCAATGAGAGAGTGAAGAGCAAAAGTCCAGGCAGAGAGGAGATGCCCCTAAAGCAGAGGGGTGTAAGCCTGCTGGAAATCATGCATAGGTCCTCAAACACCTCTTCAGAGTTCAACATGCCACTTCATAAACTTTCAGCAAAGCCAGAAAAGAAAAATGTGGAGGAGGCATAGCGGACATCATTAGACAACAATAGGTTGAAAGAAATAAGAGTGAAAGTGTTTCATACATGATCTGGGGTGACCCCGTGGGTAAGGATCTAGGGAACACAAGTTGGTACCAGCTTTGTGGAGGAAGGTGCTAGAAAACTTCAGGTGGGGGCTGGGAAGTGCTTGCCTTTCATAGGTTTGATTCCTCAGTACCACATAAGCAGAAAAAGCCAGAAATGGCGCTGTGTCTCAAGTGGTAAAGTGGTAGAGCGCTAACCTTGATCTGAGAGCTGAGGGACAGCACCCAGGCCCAGAGTTCAGGCCCCATGACTGACCAAAAAAAAAAAAAAAACAGAAAAACTTCAGGTGCATAATGAGATTGAAATATCTGTTGAATATCCAAGCACAAGTCTGAAATACAAGGAGAACTATCAGCTTATCCTGGCTTTGTCTATAGGTAAAGTTGCCCACAAAAGAGTCTCAAAGACTTATGATTTGGATCTTGAATATCTCCCAAAGTCTGTGGGTTAAACAGTCCCCAGGGCAGTGCTATTAGAAGGTAGAAGAACCTTAAAAGCTGGTGGAATGGTAGGGACTCTTTAGGTCACTGGGCATTCACTCAAAGTGCAATCAGATATGAGGAACTCCAGTCCCTTCTTCTTTCTTTTGCTCCCTGGCTTCTGATGAGATGAATGATTTTGCTGCACCTTGCTCTTCCATCATGATGTGCTACCTTGCCACAGGCCTAGGACATGGGGGCCCATTGATATAGACTGGAACCTGCCACACTGGGAACCAGAATAATAACCCTTTACTCTTTGTATGTTGATCACCTCAGGTATTTCCTTATAGTGATAGAAAGCTGATAAACACAGAGCAGAAGACGAATGCCTGGAACTTTGAAATGGCCTTCATCTAGTTGCCACACTTCTGAAAAGATAATGATCAACTAGAAAAACATTAGGACCTGAGAACTAGGGTTGAAAAAAATAGGCATTGATCCAACAGAAGAGGCCTGTGAATAAGCAAAGGCTCCTGGAGACTTCCAGAGTAGAGACAGAAGCCAGGAGGAGAAGTTAAATGGTGGTAGAAGAGGCTTTGAATTTGTCCTTTATATTACACTAAGTAGAAAATAACAAGAGTCCCACGACAGACAGCCTACGGAGCAGAGATGCTCTGACAGCCCACATGGAGGCAGAGGGGAAGCAGGGGTCTTGCTAAGGTGGTGGCAGACTAAAGTGAGTTTTCCTCCTTCTGTACTGAGATTCAGCATCAATTATGTGCTGTAGTAAAGCAAGATGCTGAAAAAAAAAATCCCATGTGAAAGAAAGTAACCAAACTGCCCTTATAGATGAGGGTTTTCAGAAACTGACTTTCAAATATGTTCTTGGTATCATAAATATTTTTGTTGTGGGTTTATACTGATTTCTATTTTCCCTACTCCTCTTGTTCTCCTTTCCCATCATGGAGTCCTTCGTAAGAACATGTCAATGACATAGTTATTGTCACATAAAAGAATGTCAAAGGAAGCAAACAGAATAGGGAAGAACAAGGCAAGGCCAGTCATACAGCAGTTCTTTGAAGACAGTGTTTCCATTTCTCTTTCTCTTCCTATTATTTGGAATTCTTATTTTATCTCCTTTGTGCCTTGTCACTATTGCATTCTGTATCTTCCTCTCAGCAGCTCTTGTATAGCTGTCTGTCCCTCCTGAGGGCTCTCTCTCTCTCTCTCTCTCTCTCTCTCTCTCTCTCTCTCTCTCTCTCTCTCTCTCTCTCTCTCTCTCTCTCTGTCTCTCTCTCTCTCTCTCTCTCTCTCTCTCTCTCTCTCTCTCTCTCTCTCTCTCTCTCTCTCTCTCTCTCTCTCTCTCTCTCTCTCTCTCTCTCTCTCTCTCTCTCTCTCCTCATAGACACAGCAAGGCCTGAATTTCCTTCCCTGAACTGAGGCAGACCTCCCTGCAAGAACACAATCTATTCTAGAACACATAGACCTCATTCCAAAGTACCAAGGTCTTGCTGAACTCAGTGTGCAGGAACTTTACAACTCTTATTTTTTAAGTAGTTGTACAAAGAGGAGGGAACGTTACAACTCTTTGAGATCTTCTTTTACAGGGAGATAAAACAAGGATGTTGTATCGTGGTGGGGCAGGGCGGGAAGCAGAGAGTGGAGACCAGGGCTCTCTACTTGTTCCCATTTGGCCTTCAAATGCCACCTTTAGATGACTCATGGGACTTTTGTGTCTGGTAAAAAGACATGTTGCCAATGCTTTTACCACACATATTGAGTTTGCTCTGTCTAGTTTTTGTTTCTATCTTAATTGTCATGTGGTGATTCATTTCACTCAGTGGTATGTTATTTATGTCATTTGAACAATGGAAGTTTCCGGACCTGATTGTTTTCTGTTTATATTCTCTCTTCTATGGCTTCCCTAGTGATCTGAAAATGTTTGCTATTCTCTGCAAATTTAAAAGCTTTTCAGACATTCTTATTCTGATACTTTGTAAGTAACCCTACTTTAAAAATAATAATAATGATTATTATTATGTTAGCTGGCACAGTGTTTCATGCCAGGTTACTCAGGAGGCTGAAATGGGAAGAGCTCATTTCAAAACCAACCTGAACAGAAAAGTCCACAAGTCTCCATCTCCAATTACCAAGCAAAAACCCAGATTGGAAGCATGGCTCAAATGGTAGAGTGTAGGATAGTCTAGCCTCTAGGAGAAGCTTTGGGATTGTTCTGTTATTCTAATAGGCATGACTGAAAGTGGGTGACCCATAGGGAGGTTGGTTGAGATTAGTGTCTGGCTCCTACTGTCTTGAGGGATTTAACATACCAGTTCATGGGGCTGTTTTCCAGCTGACCAAAGATTGATTCTCAGCAGCTATGTCAGGTTTAATATCAAGAAGTCAATGTGTGGTGCTTGGAGAATGCACTGCCATTAAACAGAGAGGAAGGAACAATGGTGACCGCTCCATCACCTGGCAGTGTGGTTGTCTTAGACAAGAACAGGAATTTTGCATGATGGTCTGAGGGGTCCAGTGAGCTCTTCTTTGTGTACCCGGATCTTGAATTTGATGATCTTGGGATTGATCAGTCACGATGGGTCATACCTGTAATCCCAACTACTCAGGAGGTAGAGACAGGAGGATGAGGTTGAAGCCACCCCAAGCTGAGCATAGTGGTACATGCCTGTGATTCCAACTACTTGGGAGGTAGAGATAGAATAATTATGATTTGAGGCCAATTCTAGGTGGAAGCTTGAGGCTCTATCTAAAAAGTAACTAAAGACTAAAAAGCCAATGACATGGTTGAAGTGGTAGAGTCCCTGTCTAGTGAGTGTGAGGCCCTGAGTTCAAACCTCAAATAAAAGCTATCAGATGGCAAATGGATCATTCATTTCACTTTGCTAAGAAGCAGAGACCCCCTGTACCTGCCTCCTGCTGACTTCCAGAATTGCATTTTCTTCCAAGCACATAGATTCTCTTTCCCTCGATACAACAACCACATTCACAATGAGAGAACTAAAACTCAGAGAAGGGAATGTCCTTTTCCTAGCGTCTCAAAACAGCAGAGCTGCAATCCAAATTCATCTTCTTGTCTCCAGAATCCGGCTTCTCCCTGTCCTAACAAAAATATACAACTCATAAAAGGCTCTGCTCTCTCCTTTTTTTGGGGGGGTGAGGGGGTCCGGTAGTGGGGCCTGAACTCTGGGCCTGCGCGCTGTCCCTCAGCTCTTCAGCTCAAGGCTAGCGCTCTACCACTTGAGCTACAGCGCCACTTCCGGCTTTTTTCTTTTTGCTTATGTGGTGCTGAGGAATCGAACCCAGGGCCTCAGGCATGCAACGCAAGTGCTTCACCACTGAGCCACCTTCCCAGCCCCCTGCTCTCCCTTTTTATGATAAGAACATACTAGAGGAAAAGGTAAAGAGATTTAAGTTCTTATGAGATCAGAAATCTTTGGGAAAAAACTGTTGTGAATACTCCTGGCCCAAATCAGCTAAAACTACTACTTAAAAACTAATAGTTAAAATACCATTTAAAGGAAATACAGATGTGATGTATTATATATGAGTTAAGAGGAGAAATATTCTGGGAAGGGTTTAAGTAGGTCTTGGGCTTCAGCAGGGCAAGGTGGGGGAGACTAACCACTGCAGTGAAGAGCCAAGGCCAGAAGATGCCATGCCCTGGGGACCTTGAGTAGTACACATGGAGATGGATGAGTGATGGAGAGAAACATTGCTTTAACTTATACTGGCAACTTCCTGGCACTTAGAGTCCAAATCCATTAGCTTTACACAGCCCTATTCTCTCTGCAGTGAGCATTGTTACCAGGTTGTGTATTACCCAGCAGTGCTGGTTGGGAGCAAGCACTGGGCTCTGATCCTAGGCACTAATCTTCTGCTGTTAGATGTGTAGATGTTTTCCCTTATAAAAATGAAGGGAGAACACACAGTAGCTAATTGATTTTGAAATAGTGAAATCAATTTCATGATTCCCATGAAATAGTGGTACATTCTGTGGCCTGAGAACACACTAGCCATTTGCATTGGCCCACTTCACCCTCCTTGCTGGATTGGCTCCGGGAATGACTAAGCAAATGTCCCCCTAACAAAAGTGCAGGAAGAGACAACTGTGACAGATTCATTAATAAACCACACTGAAGTAGAACTGGGTGCCAGTGGCTCATGCCTGTAATCCTAGTTATTCAGGAAACTGAGATCTGAGAATCACAGTTTTAAGCCAGCCCGGGGTAGAAAACTCCATGAGTCTCTTACCTCCAATTAGTAAAAAGCCAGAAGCAGAGGTGTGAGTCAAGTGGTAGAGCACCAATCTTGAGCAAAAAAGCCAAGTAAGAGTGTGAAACCCTGATTTCAAGTCTTGGTACCAGCACAAAATAAAACCAAACCAAATGCTGACCTAGAAGAGGAGGCATCTGTGAGGTGTGCTATCATGTAGAGCAGAGGCAAGGACTGGGCACTGGGACTGCTCTCCTCACCTGGACCCACAAACAGAGCTGTACGAAAGCTATTATAGGGCCATAAGCCTCATCTGGGAAGCCTGGTTAGCTTTGGGCATAGTCTATGCATGCCATTAGTTCTCCTGGTGAGCAGTTTACCAAGTGGCCACCCCTCTGCCTTTTATCATTCTCGCTGTATGAGCAGAACAACAATCTCCATTTTCCTTAGGAAATAAATGTAATAATGCCACGTATTGCTTAGTGGTATTATGCTGTTAGAAAAAGGAAATAAGATAAGCCAACTTAAATATAAATAAGATATCTGATCATCCTCATTCCTTTGAAATATTGAAGCCTCCCCCCTATAAAAGCGCTTTGGTGAATCCTAAGTAAGAAATTACCTGTTTCATGAGGCAACATCTTTTTATATATCTAGAAATTGGTCATTTTCAAAAGGGAAGGACACCCTGATGATAGTTATAGCTGACTCTGGAGATAATAGCATCATCCACGACTCTACCTTTTTCATGCACCCCTATGGCTGTATAGAAATAAATGTATCTCAATGCTAGGCACAACTGAATTGAAATCCTGATGTAGCAGAACGTAGAAAAACATGGATTGTATCTGAGAGAGTCATCAGGGAATTACTGTGGGTATTTCAACCAGAAAATCCTGGCACATTCAAGTGTTATCTCAGTACATAATCGGGGAAAGATGGTTTATAAACAGGGGAAAAGGGGGGGGAGATAGAGAACGACAAAGACAGACAGAGAGACAGAGAAAGAGAAAGAAAGAGAGTCAGAGAGAAACAGACAGAGACAGAGACAAAGAAATGAGGTGACTTAGTCTAGACTCTACTACGGTCCAACTGCAGTTCCTGCCCTTAAATTATTCCCAACATCCCCATCTTTTTTAAATCCTCCTTGTAGTTCGAGCTAGTACAAGTGAGTTTCTATTACTTCTAACCCAAGAATCCCTAATTAAAACAACCCCAATTTCCAAGGGGTTCTTTTTCTTTCTCAGTGTGTGTGTGTGTGTGTGTGTGTGTGTGTGTGTGTGTGTGTGTGTGTGTGTGTGTGTGTGTGTGTGTGTGTGTGTGTGTGTGTGTGTGTGTGTGTGTGTGTGTGTGTGTGTGTGTGTGTGTGTGTGTGTACAGTTTCTTAGACATATGTCAGATCAGATCTGGTGAACTCTAAACAGAGTGAGAAAGGAAAGCGAGCCCCTTCTATTGGAAGAACTTCTGGCTGTAGTGTCCTCCCACAGCTTTCGTGTTTATACTGGGCTCCTGGGGAGTGTTTGTCCCTGGTTTTATTCAAGAGACTAGAGGAGGAGGAAGGGACTCGCTGTCCTTGGCATGACCATTATTGTTCTGGTCACATCTGTTTTCCCAAGTCATTAATGGATCCTTCCGGAAGCAGCTGATCCTATCTCTAGCATTAGGTTAGCAATCCTGATTAGAACCAGCATCAACCACCCATGAAACTAGAAGTTTCCCTTGTGATTTATTATTACAATAAACTTCACTAATTACCTATCATTAGGGGGAAAGACTATCTCAAATGTAAGATTCTCAAAGGAGTATTCTGCTCTCCTCCAACTTTGCCTAGTGACTTCAATTAGGTTCTCCAAGTATATTTGACTTAATATGTAAATAAAAATTATTTCCGAAACAGCACATCAACCTCATGTGTGTATTTTTTGGTATGCAAATGATCTTCAAGGAATGGTGTGTTCTTTTCAGCAAGCAACTGAAACATTCTTAGACTTTTTACTGATTTAGCAAGTTCTTTTTCTCTCATTGTAAACACAGTGATTACCTTAATCTTAATACTTGTCAGAGCACTTGTCATAATTATTTTTAAGTAGGTCCTGAGTTACAGAAATCATTGTATTTTTTCATCAATATGATATTGTTTAGAGGAGTGAATGGTGAGAGTTCAAATGTTGTGCCAACATGTCCTACAGCTTTCTTTATCTTCAATAGGATTTAACATTTCAGCTGAAAACAGAGCTGATTGAAAGCTGGGTGCCAGTGGCTTACATCTATAATCCTAGCAGCTCAGGAAGCTGAGATCTGAGGAGGCAGTTAGAAGCCAGCCTGAGCAGTAAAGTTAATGAGATTCTTATCTCCAATTCACCAGCAAAAAGCCAGAAGAGGAGCTGTGGCTCAAGTGGTAGAATGCTAGTGAAAAAAAGGAAGGAAGAGTGTGAGGGACTGAGTTCAAGCCCCAGTACCAGCATAAAAACAAAAGCAAAAGCAAAAGAAGAAAAGAAAAAGAAAAGAAAACCAGAGTGGATTTATTTATTCATTCATTTATTTTTATTTAATGTGTTCTTTATTTTTTATACATTTTATACTGTACAGAGGGGTTATAGTTACATGAGTAAGTAATGAGTACATTTTTTTATCAAACATTGTTGCCTCCTCCTTGGTTTTCCCCCTACCATCCCTTCCTTCCCCATCTCCCCAACCATCCCCCTCCCAGTGGATTTATTTTAAGAATATACTGAGATGATTGTGTTCCAAACATAAATCATTTTTCCTGCATGTTTGATAATGCAATGATATTTACTCTATGGTTTCAATTTACAAAGAGACTGGTGCAAAAGCAAATACAGGCCTGGGATGGGATATTGGGTGGTCATTTCTCCTGATTATTTTTTGCTGTTTTTAAAGACTAAAGAAGATGAAGTGGGCATCCCAGGTTGATGTTGTAAGTAGAGAAATATGAAACAACTCCTTAATTTCAAATCTGAAGAAATATGTGATCAGCACACAGGGCAGAATTTGGGGTTGTTTTCCTTAACCAAAAAGAAATAAAATCTGGGTCCAACATAGGGGTTGGCACCTGCTGAGCATCCCGAGAGCATAACTCGCATGGGCCATTCTCTTCCAGTTTAGTCCCTCTGCCCTCCTGTGCATTCGCATCAGTTTCCTGTCTTGTTTGGTGTTGTTTCTTTGTTTTAGTGACAGTACTGGTGCTGGTGCTTGAACTCAGGGCCTGGGTGCTATTCCTTAGTCTTTTTTTTTGCACAAGGCTGATGCTGTTACTACTTGGACTACACCTCCACTAAAAATGAGTCTCGTGGGCTATTTTTGCCTGGCCTGCTTTTGAACCTTGATCTTCAGATCTCAACCTCTGATTAGAAAAGATTGCATGTGTGAGCCACCAACTCCAAGCTTTCTGCCTTGTTTTGGACCCAAGCCACTAAAATGGTCTAGTAAGACAGAGCTGGAAAACAAAGGCATGTTAATAGAGGGAGAGGAAACTCTACATTCTGGTGTCCCTCTCTGTGGAAGTTGCAGTTTTACCTCACTGGGTCCAAAGTGCATCTCCCACTTCATGAGGACGCGTCTACAAAAGGCACAGACATAACAAAAGTCTTAACCAATTCAGATGGGACTAAATGTGGTACTCAGATTGCTAGAGTTCACAATGGACAATGGGAAAAAAAGCTTTCTGTTATAGGAAGCCATCCACCCTCTGGTTAGGGAAGATTGAGCTGTGGGTAACTTCAGCCCTGAGGAAGTCATTGTGCATGCTCAGGCCACCAGTGGGGCCTTTGTACTGATTCTCTTTGGGCTTCAACAATGTTGAGACTGTCTGCTATTTGTTTGGCATCTTTGCTGCCTTTTTACAATTTTTTCATCATATATAAAATTAAAGCATGGATGAGAGATCACCATCAAGATTTCCTAGAGAAGGACAGGAGAGCAGCAGGACTGAAGGGACCCAGCTTTTGTCCAGCTTCTGTGTTAGTGTTGCCTTTGATGCCAAAGACTAACCATCCTGGAACCTTGTTCTTGCCATGGCCTGCTGTGCAGTGTGGGTGCCATGGCTCGGGGGACAGTGCTCTGGCAGATTACTTACCTTTCTAGAGGCTGTGGCCTTGTAAAAATTACAATTAAATAAAATAAGAAGAAATGCCCAATAAGTGCTAGCTAGTGTCATGATGTTAGCTGTAGGGTGGTCTATGAGTTGTTAGAGACCCTGGAAAATAACTACTTCAACCTTCATGAGAAATTGAAAATGAAATCTTAGAGTTTCTTAGACATACATCTCTATTCTCCCCATTTCCTTCAGGTCGTTGCTTAAAATGTCATATTTGCAGCAAGACTTCTTTGATATCCAATCAGAAATGGTAATGCCTTCCACACAGGCATTTCTTGTCTACCTTCTCTGGACTGTCTTTTTCTTCCCCATTGTACACAGCTGTTACTGCATACTTTACTTACTTTTACGTCTGTATTTTGTTATTAATGACCCATGTAAGGTCCAATGGACAGTGCTATTGTCTATTCCTCTTCCTTCCCAATCAGCCAGAATGATGCCCAGGACATAGGATTGATCAATAACTAACTGCTAAATGAGAGGGTGAGAAAAGCATCTCTTGGGTTGCCTCTTAGAATACCAGAGTATACAATCTCAGCAAACTGCAGCTGAGGGTGGTTTGCTCAGTGATTGCTGATCTGGAATGTTATGAACCAATAATATATGAAGAGGAAAAATGGGCAAATGAAATATCAGACCTCTGTGCCAAACTTCTCACTCATTCTACTCAATCCAGTATGACTGGAAGAAATCAGTACTTTGAAAATCATGGAAGAGTTGTGAAGATCAGTTGTGTCTTAGCATAAGTTAGAAGCCCTTCAGGAATGGTTGACTTCTAGCCCTTTGTCACCAAGTTTGCCCTGTGTGAGTGACTCGGGCACACTGTGGTGTTCTGCTCACAGTCACTCATAGCTTTGATCATCTGAGCTGAAGCAGAGAAAAATCAGCAGTGGTTTCCAAGACCTCTCCTGAAATTTTTTTTTCTTTTTCTTTTTTGTTGGTCGTGGGGCTGGAACTCTGGGCCTGAGCACTGTCCCTTAGCTCTTCAGCTCAAGGCGAGTGCTCACAGTGCCACTTCTGGTTTTCTGGTGGTTAATTGGAGATAAGAGTTTCTCGGTTTTTCCTGCCCGGGCTGGCTTTGAACTGTGATCCTCAGATCTCAGCCTCCTGAGCAGCTAGGATTACTACACTACACCACAAGCACCCAGCCTGAAAATTCTCTAGCATCCGTCAGCTTCCCCAACTCATGCCACAGATGAGCATACTGTTACATGACCTCAGTCAAAAAAGATGTTTGGCTGGGTGCCAGTGGCTCATACCTGTAATCTTAGCTACTCAGAAGGCTGAGATCTGAGGATTGTGGTTCAAAGCCAGCCCAGGCAGGAAAGTCCATGAGACTCTTACCTCCAATAAACCATTAGAAAACCAGAAGTGGCGCTGTGGCTCAAGTGGTAGAGCGCTTGCCTTGAGCTGAAGAGTGCAGGGAAAGCACCCAAGCCCGGAGTTCAAGCCCCATGACTGACAGAAAAAAAAAAAAAGATGTTTGCAACATGGTACATACCTAAAAATCCCAGCACTCAGTAGACTATGGCAGTAAGATTATGAGTTCAAGACATAGCAAGACATAGTGTCAAAAAACAAAACCAACAACAAAGTATTGCTATGTCACCTGAGACAAATCCCTGACTGTGGTTCCTCAGCCTCCTATTTAGAAATCCCAGAGCCATCACTGAGCAGCTCAGATTCAACATGTTATGGGCTTGATTTTCATTGATAATTAAGGCTTTAATGAGAGATTACTAAAACCAGAGTGGAATGACTCTTTAAAACAAAAAGGAGCCTAACAAAAGAAAGTTGTTTCCAAGACTAGTTCTGCCTTTGGCAATTGAGTAAATTAAGCAGTTCCTATTGCTTCTGACAGTAGTTCAAGCTTTGGTAGCCTCCCTGGTGTTTGGAGAGTCCAGACACTCATTCATTATCAGACTGACATTAGCCAGAATATTTTAATGTCAACAAAGACATGTGAATGATTGTTGGCCTAATTACTTTTCATATCCCCTTTGGAAGTTGCCATGTTTATAAAATTTTAAATAAGAAATATTTCCAGATTGATTTTTATTGTCATACTTGTAAGACTCCTGTAGTTTATCAAGACTGCAGTCTAAGTGAACTTGGAATAAAATATGTATTTCACATTTTCTGGCTAATGTTATAACTTGCCTTTTTAATAGGGGGAGTGTGTGTGTGTGTGTGTGTGTGTGTGTGTGTGTGTGTGTGTGTGTGTGTGTGTGTGTGTGTGTGTGTGTGTGTGTGTTTGTATTTTAAATGGATATGCCAAACATTTAGGAAGGGAAAGAGAGACTGAAAAATGTCATCTTAAGCTCAAAGTAAACAAATGACAATAAAAATAGAAGTTTCTTTATCACAGGAAGGGGAAGGAGATAGAGTAGTTAAAACAAGCCTGCTGTGGTCCATGGTCCCAGTATCTCATGATAGATTTGCGTAGTAACCTTGACCCAGCAGTTCTGCTTCCTTGAGTCGGTTTCCTCCGTGTGCTCAGTCGGGACCACTACTCATGTGCCTGGGTGATGCTGAGATTCCCAGCTGATGCAGGCCCAGGGAAGACATGGCCATAGTTACCTTTCTTCCCAAATTGTCCAGTAAGACTCTGGGTAGAGGCCTTCATCTAATTTGAAGACTCCTGGGTGATATTTCTGGTATCCAAATTCAGCAAATGTACTAATCCTTCAATGAAAAGCAGCTCTGCAGGCAATAGCTTAATACCAATGAGGGTGGAAGAAAAAGTCTGATTTAGTTGGAAGCATGAAATCAGAAAAAGTTTAAGAAATGTAGTTTTAATGCTTTGAAAAACTTGGAGTAGCTAATACTAGGCTAAATCCTAGCCTAGTGGCAGTTTCTCAGAAATGACTTTACCACATCTTTGAGAATGATCTGTTTTGGATTGAGCTGTCTTTCAGTGCCTCTGAAGTAAGAGTTGTTGAAAACTACTCATAATGATCTGGATCTGAAGATCTTGTATTGCAGTCTTGGTCCTCAATGTTGCAATATTCCGAAGCAGAACATCCTCACTAATGGGCTGACCCAATTATGAGTTCATAATTTGATGGAAGGTAGTGAAAACTTGGAACCTCGATGAAGAAAATGGGTCCTTGAGGGCATGCTCTTACTATCCTGTCCCCGGTTCTTTCCTATCTCTCCCCCCATCCTGTCTACGATGAGGATAGCAGCTTGCTCTACCACATGCTATTGCCTCTCCAGAGCTCCAGAAGCAATGGAGCCAGGTGGCCATGGATTGAAACCTCTGAAACTATAAGACAAAGTAAACCTATTTAAGTTAATTTTTTCCTCAGGTATTTTGTCACAGTAGCACATTTGGTCTTCCATAATTTAAGCATTCTTCTACAGCTACATCTGTGTCCTTCATTGGTTCACTAAGAGTATTTCAGGGTTAGATTTTATGTTTCTAAAATTCTTCACTTAAGGGATTCTTCTCTGTGTAGCAAATATAATACATGTTTGAGCAAATGAATTAGTGACTGAATAGCCAAAGGCTGTAGACTAGCCCTTGTTTTCCTTAGTTAGCCTCACATTATTCTATGTGCAGAGGTAGAATTGCTGATCCTGGACCTCCATTTAATGCCATTTGCAAAGACCATATCTGCAATTGAGGTTATAAGAAAGTTTACTGCTATGTGACATAGGTTTGTTCTCACAGCAGTCTTCTTTCTCATGATGAGAGATCTTAACACACTTTTCACATCTATATAATTATTGCAAGGAGTTAGTGATTGTGCATGCTTCTTAGCTGCAGAGGAATTAGAAAGAGTATGTTATGAACACAGTTGTGCCCCTAACCACAGAGAGAATGTTCAAGGCCCCCTCCCCAGTGGAAGCCTGAAACCACAGATGGTACTAAATCTTATCATTTAATGTTTTCTCCCTCTCAACTAAGTACCATTCACCCTGGGCATAATTTTTCAGTTCAAGTTATAATAACACAGCCAGCATTAATTTCTTTTTAATGCTTTACAATTTAAAAGACAGAAAAGTGATTCTCACTATAGATCATAGCAACTTCATCATATGAGAAGTTTTCTTTCCTTACTGATTCAAGAACTTTCACTTTTTTCACTTTAGAAAAATATTGTACTACAGCTTTATTTGACGTATCTGCATTGCCAGTGTCACTACTCTTGTACTTTGAAAACTTTATTAAGTAAACTAAGAGTGGCCAGGGCACAAGCCCTAGTCACTGCAACTGGATGTAACCAGTTGGTAATCTGGATGGTTACCAAATGGCTAACAAGTGTATACAGCGTGGATTCACTGCCCAAAGAGAAAATTCATCTCCCAGAAAGACGAAACAAGTCAACATGTGATTTCCTCATTCTATTCAGAACAGAGAATAGGTTAAATCATATGAACTGTGATTTTCATTTCCATTTCTGAAAGTTTCCATTTAATACTTCTGGACTGAAACCATAGGTATCTTGGGTAACTGAAAGCCTGGAAAGCTAACCTGCATACAGGGGAATGGCTGCAGTTTTCTCTTCATATCAAGCTATGTCAGGCTTCTGGAGTTCCCAGGATGAGATGCAAATGGAGCAGGGCATCCATCAGTTTCACAAAGCAAGGAAGTAAACCACTGGCTATTGACAGGTCACCAGAACAACACTGTCTCGGGCTTACTGGTCCTTTCATTCTCCTTCACTGCAATGAGTGATGCTGAGTAGGACAAACTCCAAGGATTAGGTCAAGAACAATTTCTCCTTAAGAGAAATAGTTTGGTCTGTAACTTCATTGATCCTGTTTAGTTCTATTGGGAGGTAATGGAAACTTTAAGGAGTAGAACCTAATGGGAGATTTTAGGCCATTGGGAATGTCTCTAAGGGGTTGGCAGATACTAGCTTCTTCCTCCTTTACTTTTGCTTCTGGGCCATGAAGTGAGCAGCTTGTTATTTCAGTGTTCCCACCATGATATGCTGCCCCACCACAGGCCTAAAAGCAACAGAGCCAACTGACCATGGGCTGAAACCTCTCACAGTGTCAGCCAAAATCTTTTCTAATTTATCAAGAGTGAGCATAAACACAGGAGTGAAGACTTTAGAAGTCAAGATGTCTTTTTAAGCACATAGCTATCCAATAGGCTCCAAATCACATTTTAAATCCATGCACTCTAAGTCCCTAGAATTACTAATTCTGCCTTTACCTTGCTGTCCTCTGCTTCCCAAATTGGAGAGATATTTCTCATTTGCCAAGATTCAGTAAATGCAGAATGCTCTTTCAAACGTTAGCTTCTTCAAGTTTTCAAACAAAGCTTATCTGTCCTTTCCTGAGTTCCCAATGACACAAATCATAGTAAATTATACAGTCTCTGCTTTTGAATGTCTCCCAAAGAGCACTTGTGAGGAGATTGTGGGCATTTTGACAGGGAGGAACTACCTCTAATCCGTAGTGGAGCCCCAGTCCCCTGCATAGAGGGCTTGCCCTGGAGAGGACTTTGAGTCAAAATTCAAGCCAGTGTGTTCTCAGCACTGACATGAATGTGCTCATTTCTGGAAGGATTTCTCAAAAGTGCAGCGATTTGATGAATATTCTGGCAGCCCTGAAATATATAGCATTATATAGCTAAGAAAGTCATTAAGACACTAGTCACCTGTATATCGTATTATATGATTCATAGCCCCCGAGTCTCCCTCTGCAGAATTCTTCCTGATTGTATTATACTTACGACCCTATCGAAGCTTTTTCCAAAAATAAGAAATTATTTTTCCTGACTTAAAACCCCTAATATTTTCAGCTATATTAAGGCAAGAGTCAGGTCCATTGTACAGAACTATTCAACAAAAACCATGGATTGGGTTCTTCTGATTTTTAAGGTATTAAATCTGATATCCAGCAATTGCTTTATGATCAGTCTTGGCTCACAAACTCAGCTACATCTCAGAATGAGGTTTTATAGGCTCAGAACAATTGGCTGAAGTTGTTTCAGATATTTCCTGGAAGGTCTTGAAACTAATTTCCTTAAACAAGATGCCCAAAGCCTTGCATCCTCATCCTCATCTTCAACACAAATATTGTTTCCCTTGTTGTGTCATTGTTGTATTAGATTGAAATATATGAGGAAAAAAACAGAGCCTGTTTTACTCATTAATGAGTTAGAGGAAAATTATGACCACGTCTAATTATCAGGGGTCAAAGTCGGGATTTCTAGGATAGAAACATGGTTATGTTATCAAGCCAGCTAGCAAATATTTCATGTCTATATCACTGGTCTGTTCATACATCGCTCTTGTGGCTTGAAAACTGTTTAAGGATCTAAGTAGTTACCTCAAAATTAATATATACTAACACATTTGTTTTGGTTTATGCTGATCCTGGAGCTTGAACTCAGGGCATTGCAGTCTCATTGAGCTTTTATGCTCAAGGCTGGCATTCTTCGACATGAGCTATACCTCTACTTCCAGCTTTTTACTGATTAATTGGCGATAAGACTATTTTGTACTTATCTGCCTGGCATGGCTTTAAACTAGAGACTTTAGATTTCAGACTCCCAGTTAACTAAGATTACAGGTGTGAGGCACTAGTGCCTGGCCACTTTTTTTCTTGAGACAAGGTGTTTCTGTATATTCCAGAATAGCCTTGAATTTATTTTCCTCTATCTCTACTTCTTCAGTACTGGGATTATAGGTATGCACTACAGTTCCTAGCCCACAGCTAACAATTTTTTTACACAAATAACCTCCATTCCACCATGGAAACTGAATAATCCATAGCTTTTTCTTCAGCACTGTGACACCTCCATCCGCAGCCTGCCTGACCCACACTCTCCCCTCGCCTTCCAGGATCTGTGCTTTCCCGCCCTCCTCCCAATTTGGCTTTTCTTTCTCATGCTCTTTCTATCCTACTCAGCATTTCCCCATTGCTGTTTTTTGAGGCTCAGGCTAGGCCCCTGTCTTCTCACATTGCAAGTTTTCCCTTGATGGCTCCCTCCACACTCATACCTCAGTTACCTAATGTGCCAATGAATCTCAAGTTTATGCCTTCCACTGGTACTTCTATTCACAGTTCTAGGTTTACATGTGCTGTAGTTACCAGATCAAATCCTGCTGCTCACTGCATGACAGAACAATTAAGTCTACAGACAAGATGGTAAAGGAAGGAAGTTCAATGCCAAGCCCATCTTGCTGGGGAACTGATTTAGGGGTGGTTTGTATAGGCAGATGGGGGGGTGTCCCTGACTGTGAGGACATTCTCATGGTGGGTGGTGGGTGGCTTCAGACCCCTGGGGGGATTTGCATAGTGGGTGGTCCAGATAATGCACATCTGATCTGAGTCCTCTGTTCATAGGATGCCTTTCAGTTCTGCACATCCCAAGAACAAAGAGCACTGGCCTTGTCCCTATATCTCCTCACTCCACAATGCACAGGAGAGAGAAGGGGCTGCCCCAAGACCTCGTGCTGATCACCCAACTCCTGGTAATGGTTGCAAAGCTACTTTGGACTACAATGTCCAAAACTAAACTCAACATCTAGATCTTCCTCAAACCTATACCAGCTTCCTCTCCTGGGTCCAAACTCAGTCAATTCAACCACCCTCCTCAGTGGTTCATATGAAAACTTGGACATTATCTTAATGTTCCCCTGTGCCTCTTCTGTCTGCTTCTCTTCCTCAGTGCCAGTCACCAAGTCTCACTCTTTGTTTCATGTTATTTATTTACAGTGGAACTGGGGGAGGGAGGTGCTAAAGAAAGGTCTCACTCTGTAGGCTGGCCTTAAACTCAGGATCCTCCTGTCTCAAGCCTGTCAGGAGCTAGGATTACAGATGTGTATTACTGAGCCTATCTTTCATTTTCTGTTGAATCCATTGCCATCTGCTAACTTCAGTGACATCACCCTACCCACGTCACTACCATCTTTTATCAATGCAACTCTTTGTGGTCACCCAACAGCCTCTTCCATCCTCCTCCATTTTTTGCTGAGCTGATCTGTTTAAAAAGCAGGGTAAATTATTACATTCTTCTGTTTCAAGCCTGCTGTGGCTTCCCATTGCTTTGATAATAAAGCCAACATTTCTCATCATGTCCCAGCAACTGCTGCATGGTCTGGCCCCTGGTGACCTCATGCCTGAATTCCCCCTCCCCAGTGGTCCCCATCTCTCCCCCAGCCTCCTTTCCCCTCCACATGAATCAGGGTCTTTCCCAGGTCAGACCCTTTGCATCTGCAGTTCCCTTCACTCCCACTTCTCTCTTTCATGAGCCAGCATTCAGCTCTCTGCTGAGATATTACTCCTACAGAAGCCTCCCATGACCCCACACTGGAGATTTGCATCCCTTATTACATGCTTTTATAGCTCTTCCTTCTGAGCATTTATCTCTAAAAGGCAAGGGGGAAATGGGTCTGGCTTGTTCAATGCTGTGTCTCTTGGGACAATGTTGATGTGCAACACACTGCAGACACCGAATATATATCTCCTGGAAAGAAATAAAAATCAAGGTAATAAGTTGAGTAATGCACAGTACAATTATTATATATAGGTCATGGTGAGCCATTAAAGGCATCTGTGCATGGTAGAAAAAGAGGGAAATGTGTGAAATGGCATTAATCTGGCAATCATGTACAGGAGAGTCTGAGCAAGCCAAAAGTACAGGGATTAGACTGTAATAGACCAGAGATGGAACAGTGAGCAATAAGGCTTAGATTAAAATGGTGACCAGAAAAATGGGAAGGTGAAAATTACAGGATTAGATGACAAGTTTCATTTGGAAAAGCAGAAGGGAAAGGTAGATTCTGAAATTAGAGTGCAGTCATATTTTTTAATAACAAGGGATGACGAAATCAGAACTGGCTTTCATAGGAAGCTAATTATTTCAGATTAATAAGTTGTCTCAGGGATGGTGAGGCTTATAATGAATTCCAAGTGGCCTACAAGGCAGAAGTCATGTTTCAAAGGCTGTCTGCATACCTTTTCCAAATCGGGACCATCTGCAAGGAAAGCTCCAGTGAAATTGTTATTTATAGAGATAATTTTCTCTGCAGGTGGTCCCT
>NW_027204627.1:1322500-1332954 GCF_024711535.1 Dipodomys merriami
CTTTCCTCCTCTTCCTGCTCCTCCTCCTCACCTCCCTTCTCCTGCTGTTACTCCTCTTCCTCTTCTTCCTGCTCCTTCTTCATGCCAGTGCCGGTGCTTGAACTCAAGGCCTGGGTGCTGCCCCTTAGTTATTTATTTCTTCTTTTTAATTTGGTCAAGGATGATGCTCTACAACTTGAGGCACAGTTCTACTTTCAGCTTTTTGGTGGTTAATTAGAGATAAATGTCTCATGGATTTTCCTGCCTGGGCTGGCTTCAAACCATGATCCTCATATTTCAGCCTTCTGAGTAGCTGGGATTACAGGTGTGAGACACAGATGCCCTGGCTGTGATTTGACATCTTAATGGAGTTGGTGGAAGGGTACTAACTACTTTTTGTTCTGATTTCTGAGTTTGACACTTTTATTATTTATTAAAAATGATACGATTTCCTTGTCTCAGCATTTCTCCTACTTCAGGGGGTCTATTTGCATTTGTAAAGTTCCAGAGTCCTTGTCAGTTTTCTTCCATTTGGAAATAGGTGCCAGGACCGTTGTTGCCTTATGTATGTCCCACATGTAGCCTCAGCTCTGAGTTATGATTCAACAGCTCATAAGGAGTAGAAACAATTTATAATGATGAGATTTATCATGGAAATATATGGCCACCACTTGTTAATGATGAGATTTATTGCAGTAAAATTTATCTGCTCAGTGTCTTTTTTTAGTAAGACCAGGGAGATTGCACAACTCTTACCCTTCTCAAGAAATCAAGCTGTCTTACCCTTCTCAAGAAATCAAGCTGTCCCCTATCCTCAGTGAGGAGCCCAGGGGAGATGTCCAGGAAGAACATACATCGATCAAGATTTTCCAAGGGTACCTTAAATTGTTGTTTTTATTATATTTTGGTGGTACTAGGATTTGAACTCAGGGCCTCGCCTGCTAGGCAGATGCTCTACTTGAGCCCTGTTCCAGTTCTTACTGCTTAGGTTAAGGATGGGGTGTTTGCTTTTGAAATAGGGTATCATGTTGTTGCCAGGGCTGGTGTGAACCTCCTGTTTGTATGATACTCCCACATGCATAGCTGATACTCCCACATGCATAGCTGCCTCTACAACCTGCCTATTGATTGAAATTGTGTGGGAGTGTGTGTGTCTGAGCTAGCTTCAAATTGTGAGCCTCCTGATCCCTGTCTTTCAAGGAGGAGCTAGATCCCACCCAGCTGTGATGTCCTTGATTGCTGAACCCATTGGTAGAGCCAGAGCCCTCACAATCCAATCACTTATCAAGGCCCCACCTCCTGACAGTTCATTCAGCTATGATGTCATTGGTGGATGAGCCCATTGGTGGAGTCAGAACCTCTATAACCCAATCACCTCTCTCTTGTCTCCAGATGGCAGCAAGCTTTCAACCCAGGAGCCTTTGGACCATATTCATGATTCCCAGGTGAAGAAGATGACATAAAGGGATAGCAGGGATGGCTGTTTGCAGTCCTAATGGACCAGTTGATCAAATCAAGAGGACAGCAGAGATGGTGACTCAGAACTCTAAACCTAAGGAGTGAAAATACCTATCCTGGAACCATCCACTAACAGATTTTGTCTGAGTGAGAAGTTAATGTCTGCAGTGCCTAGCTGCTTTTATTGGGGATAGAATCATGTATTTGGGGCTGTCAGGGAGGTGGGCAGACCTATGGAAGATGAGGCACAGAAAACATGCCACTTGCACATTGCAAAGTTCAGGCCAATGGCTCCTCTTTCTCCTCTCATTGAGAGTCAGCCTTTGGAAATATTCACTGTCATCAAAAAGCCAGAAAATCCCCAAGCCAAAGCATTTCGCCGCACTTCCAAATCTCCTCTATCAGGCTGTTTTTTTTTTTTTTCTTCCCATAACTATTAGCAGGTGTTTGGCTGTGTCCATTAAAAGCCATTTCGTGTTCCCTTGACAAAGTTTTTTATTTAGTGCTGTAAGCTCAATAATACAGCATCTCATGAGAACTATTAAAATGGGAAATGTCTGCTGGGCTGACAATTGTGCTATCGATACATACCGAGTACTACATTGAGGACAGCCAAATGGACCAATAGCTCTTATGGAAAAGGCTTAGCAGGGGGCCCTGGCTGTGCCGCAGCTTCCGTGCTGGCCTTGGGGGATGCATTTGGAAGAGTCCTCCATAGATCCCCGGCAGTCTTCCATGTCAAGTGGGGTGGAATATGGCTTTGGCTTCCTGAGCTGCTCAAACTCATGTTTTCCAGTGTGGTGGAGAGCTGTGTAGACTAAACTCCTCTCCTTGCCTTTTCAGGCAGGCCTAGAGCAGTTTCACTCTGGACTGCAGTGCCTGGGACTCCAGAACTGCAGACCCTCTTCCCCCTTACTTTCCACCAGTTTGTCATTGACTTGGCCCTGAATCTATAGGTTTTGTCATCTGATTCTTAATTGTTCCTAGGACTTTTCCTCCACTTCTGTCTACTGAACACCATTTTGTGTAAATCCTCTTTTCCATCCTCTTCATCACCACCCCCGCATCCCCCCCTCCTCTCCCATCGATAGGGCTTGAGAAGTCCTAGCCCTGATTGGTCAACTTGACTGGATGGAGAGACTTGGGGGAGACTGGGGAGGCTCACTTCTGCCCATGTCCATGATGGATTTTGAAATGATCCAATCACATCAGGGTGATGATTGTGGATGGATTCATCAGATCATGATCTGTGTAGATCTGTGATCAGTGTAGATCTGATCATCAGTGAATTCATCAGATCATGATGTGATCAGTGAATCTGATTATTGATGGATTCAGGATTTGATTAGACCCTTGGGAGCTGGTGGAAATGAAGGGGTCTGGGTGGAGGAAGTGGGTGGCTGGGAATGTCTCCTTGGGAGTTGTATCTTGCCTGGCCCCTTCCTGTTACTGCTTCTCCTCACTTCCTGTCTACCAAGACATGAAGTCCTCCCCCACCCAGCTGCCATGATGTTTGGGAACCTGATGCTGACCAACCAGGGATGGAGCCCTCTGAAGTTGTGAGCAGGAGATACCATTATTTCTTCAATGTGTTTATCTCAGGGCTAATCACAAAGAGAAGAAAAATACCAAATTTCAAATATACACATTGATAATTCCCTGTGAAGAACTTACGTTTCAACCATTTATTTTGATCGGTCATGGGGCTTGAACTCTGGGCTTGGGTGCTGTCCCTGCACTCTTCAGCTCAAGGCAAGTGCTCTACCACTTGAGCCACAGCTCCACTTTGGGTTTTCTATTGGTTTATTGGAGATAAGAGTATCACAGACTTTCCTGCCTGGGCTGGCTTTGAACCTAGATCCTCAGATCTCAGCCTCCTAAGTAACTAGGATTACAGGTGTGAGCCACCGGCACCTGGCTCGAGCATTTTCATTTCACCCAGTGTAGAGCTCAGAGGCAATGATCCTCCTATCTATGCTTCCTCCATAGCTGTTATTATAGCTATCCATCATGATGCTCAGCTTGTTTTTGCCCTGGTTTTGCCTCAAACCACACTCCTTGATCTCTGCCTCCTTAGTAGTTGAGATTGTAAGTGTGAACCACTGTGCTTTTCTTTTTCTTCTTCCTTTTCCTGGTACATAGCCCAGGCTGGTCTCAAACTTACTGACTTCCTGCTTCAGCCTCTTCATCACTGTGATTATAGGACTGTACTTCCGTGCCTGGCTGACTGTAGTTTTCTTTGGGGTGCTTACCAGCACTTAGACAATATTAATGAGGATTAATGATGTTGTAAATAGGTGTTTAAAATAAATAAAAAAGGTGAAAACAAGGATTAGGGAAAGCTACAGTGGGTTAGTAACTGAGGTGTTCCACGGTGAGCCCCTCCAAGATTATTTCAGCAGCAAGAAGGAAACATTTTGTCACAAACAAAATCAATCTGTAATGAGAAGACAATTTGCAATCAGCTTTGCAAGTGAAATTGCATTTTCTTATGGTCTGAGGGTGTTTTGGGAACTGCATGAGTGAGCCGATAAGCGAGTAATGGATTGGAAGGTGAGGGTGAGGGCTGGTTTCACCAGCCAGGTGTTCACAGGGAGGGAGGGGGTGCCTCCCCCACAGCGATTCTTTAGAAGGAGCTACACATGGACTCTGCTGAGAGTAGAAATGCCTGGAGCCTGGCAAGTGCACTGGTAACACGCTCTGCAGGATGTGTATGTCTCCTCAAAATTCACTCCAACTTCTGCCCCACTGCCTTGGTGATTCTGTGTATTTAAATTGTTGTGGGGGTCCTGGGTTTTGAACTCAAGGGCTCATGCTTGCTATGTAGGTGCTTTACCACTTTAGTCACAACCCTGGATCTGTTTGCTTTCTTCTTTTTTAACTGGATTTCATGGCCTTGCTCTTTCCTTTCTGAACTGTGATCCTCCTGTTTATACTTTCTGTGTAGCTGGAATGACAAACAGGAGCCTCCATGCCTGGCTTATTGCCTGAGATGGGGGGGTCTCATGAGATTTTTTGGCTTCCATCAAACTGTGATCCTCCTACCCTAGCCCCCAAAGCAGCTGGTATTACAGGTGTGAGCTCCCATTCCAGCTAGGTATAACTCTGTATGGGCAGTGACAAATGCTTCCCATGTTTCCCACTTAGGTTTATCTTGAAACCAAAATGAGGGTGAGATGGGGTTTGGGCAGGTGACCAGCCAGTCACACAATTACACACATTCTCTAAAGAAAACACAGATTGCCAAGTTACCAATTACTTAAAAAACAAAACCAAAAACCTCCTGACCATAAAGACTGAATTCAGAAAGGACTTAGTGTATTTCAAGCAGTGGCTTAAAAAAATCTAGCAATAAAATGGGAAACAAATCAAAAGAGGATGGCAGGTTCCCATCTTTCCTCTTGTGATGTGCAGAATGTGGGTACTAAAGCCTCGGGAGCTTCCAGAGCTAGTTTTCAGGGGCAGCTCTGCTTTGGCCACCTGGCTCTCTTCATGCATTATGCAGTGTTTTCCCTTTCCCCATTCTTGTCTTAAATACTTATGAAACTTGTTTAGACTGCGCTGATCCAAGAAATAAAATAGAATTATCTGAGCAGAGGCAATGCAGGGGTTCACCACCGTGATTTAGGAAGCTAGCTTGGAGGTGTGTGTTAGAATATGAGGGAATTAATTTGTTGAGTTCCTGGTGATGCACTGCTGTGGCCCTCACAGTATTCTGCAAGTAAACAGGACAGGGTTTCATGCTCATCCTCCTCGTGCCTGCTTGGGGCTCAGATTTTGTTGGATGGAACTGGGTTCAAGGTTATGCATGACTGGTTATGAATGGGCTCTGGCTGATTTGTTTCTTTCACTCATGGGTACGGCTGCTTTGACAGTCCTGAGTTTATTTTCTACCCCAAATCAGTAAATGTGGACTTCTTCCAGAACATTCTCAAGATTCCTACATTGGATATGGACTTCTTCTAGAACTTTCTGACAATTCCATCCTTGGGAGTCGATTTTGGTATCTGTTGTCTATGACAGTTTCTCACCTCTTTCAGAATGAGTGGAGGGGAAAGTTTGGAGGGTCACAACATGGAGGGGATTAAGGAGATGGAGAGGTGGATTAATGACACTTTGGTAATTACTCATCATGTGTGTGTATTGGCTTATGTACAGTACCCCACAAATAAGTACAAATATTATATGTTCACTAAGAAGAAAAAAAAGCAGTCAGAGCCGGGCGCTGGTGGCTCATGCCTGTAATCCTAGCTACTCAGGAGGCTGAGATCTGAGGATCGCGGTTCAAAGCCAGCCCGGGCAGGAGAGACCGTGAGACTCCTATCTCCAATAAACCACCAGAAAACCGGAAGTGGCGCTGTAGCTCAAGTGGTAGAGCGCTCGCCTTGAGCTGAAGAGCTGAGGGACAGCGCCCAGGCCCAGAGTTCAAGCCCCATGACCGACAAAAAAAAAAAAAAAAAGAATAAAAAAGCAGTCAGGTGCAGTGACAGATGCCTGCAATCCCAGTACTTGGGAGGAAAGGTGGGAGGATCTTCAATTTGATTGAGGGCAGCTCAAGTAGTAGAGGCTAACTTTGAGCAGAAGAGCTTAGGGACAGAACCCAGGCCCAGAGTTCTAACCCCATGACCGACCAAAGGTTAGCACTCTACTACTTGAGCCACAGCATTACTTCCGGTTTTCTCACCAGAAAATTAGGGATAAGATTCTCACAGACTTTCTTACTCAGGCTGGCTTTGAACCATGATACTCAGATCTGAGCCTCCTCAGTAGCTAGGCTTACAGGCATGAGCCACTGGCACCTGGCTGCACATGTGTTTTGAACCCCTAAACCAGAGTTCAGCCTCTGTCCTCCTGGTACTCTGGAGTCCCATGGACTTTCCTGCCCAGACTGGCTTTGGACCATGATACTGAGATCTCAGCCTCTTGAGTAGCTGGAGTTACAGGTGTGAGCCACTGGTGCCCAGCTAGTCTGGGTGGGTGGGTGTTGTATTCCTGGTTCAGGGAGGTGAAGAGGACCTCCCTCTATGGCCTCCCATGACCCAGGCACCCCAGGGTTCCTTTGTGTCTGCTTCCCTTCTGCCTGGGAGGAAGGTGGGCAGCTTTTCTCTGTCAAGACTGGAATGTGATGATTTTGGGCCTGGCGGGCTCTGCCATTGCTTCAGACACTGCTCAGCCCCAGACCATGGCCATGGATACTGCAGTAGACAGCACCACAGCATGCACAGGGCAGATAACAAGGCCTTACCTGTGAGGGTGGGCAGAGCACTGCACTGACAGGCTCAGTCCAGATGCCCTGCTCTGTCATGTCTCTCCTTGGGTCTACCTGGTCCGTTCTTGTCCTGGTCCATAGACAAGAAGAAACATGCTGATGGGAATCCATTCAGCCAGGCAGCGGATGGTGGTTGTTTGAGTGTGGATGCTGAGGACACAGGCAGTGACAAGAACTCGACTAAACCCCGAGATCATGGACAGAGGGGATGGGGATCACCCTCTTCCCTGAGGGTGGGAGAGGAACCTGGGGGAACTGTCTAAGGGAATGGGGCCAAGTGAGCTGACTCTCAGCTATGGTCTGGGTCTAGAAGGTTCTCAAAGGCTCACATGGAAAGATTGGTTCTCAGTCTGTGAGCTGCCAGAAGAATATGATTTAATATTTAAGCATCCCCAGGAGGAGTAAGGTTTGGGACCCTGTCTTCCTCTCTCTCTCTCTCTCTCTCTCTCTCTCTCTCTCTCTCTCTCTCTCTCTCTCTCTCTCTCTCTCTCTCTCTCTCTCTCTCTCTCTCTCTCTCTCTCTCTCTCTCTCTCTCTCTCTCTCTCTCTCTCTCTCTCTCTTTCTCTCCTAGCTGCCATGAGGTCACAAGGTAAGAAGTCTTCTCTGCTACAGGTAAACCCACAGCAATGGGACTGCTGCCCTTAAATGGAAACCTATGCGGCGGTGAACCAAACTAAACCTTCTCTCGTGGTGAGTGATCCTCCGCAGGAATCTGGTCACAGTACTGGGGAGCTGGTGCATGCAGCACTACACTGGACATCCAGCCCCAGAGCTTCTCCAGGGTCCCTACTGGCTCAGAGTCCCAGGGGTCAGAAACCACAGATGGACTAGGATGGAGCAAAGGGTCAGAGCCCCTGCCACCCCCAGTGTTCCCTCCACATCCTCTGCATCTCCATGATGGTGCCTCCTGTTGTGCTTGTGGGTTTGGGGAGGCCAGGTGTGTTGCTGTTATTTGAGAGTTAATGCCTTTCCTTTGGAAGGAATAAAAAAAACAAGCATGTGGTGACGAAGAATTTGATCTGTTCTTTGGGCGGTATCCACGGATTCCTCGCCAATTAGCAGTATCTGGTTCTAGTGGAAGATCAGTTTCTAAAAGCTTGGCAGAATGTCAGAGGGTTACGAATTACATTAGAAACAACCCATAAAACAAGCTCTCAAGGGAGGTAGGGATCAGGAGGATGGCAATTCAAGGCCAGTGTAGCAAACAAGAAGATTCCCCATCTCAAACAATAAGCCAAAGGTAACTGCATTCCAGCTCCTCAGCAATCACAGGAAGGAAGATCTTGCTCTGAGTCCAGCTGTAAGCAAAAACAAGAGATGCAATCTAGAAAAGAAAGCAAAAAAAGCATG
Source organism: Dipodomys merriami (assembly GCF_024711535.1). Lineage (NCBI taxonomy): Eukaryota > Metazoa > Chordata > Mammalia > Rodentia > Heteromyidae > Dipodomys > Dipodomys merriami. The sequence continues at coordinate 1,330,557 of NW_027204627.1, forward strand.
GAGGGAATGGCTCAACTGGTAAAGCACTGCCTAGAAGGAAAAGGCCCTGAGTTCAAAACCCCAGCAATAGTCAAAAAAAGGAAAAGTCACATCTTGACCTGCTTCCCTTCATAGAATGAGTCGTGACATACAACGAGGTCTTGCTGACTTGCCGTCCCCACAGCTGTGGAAGGGGACAGTCCTAGTCTGACCATCAAGTCCTGCCCAACATGTGGGTGTTGGTGCTGCACAGCCCTGAAGTTATGGACATGGGTTTCCAGACATGACCACCTCCAAGCTCCCGGAAAAGATCGAGGGTCCTTGGACCCTCAAGGCCATTAGTCCATGATCCTGCCGCCTTTGCCCTTTGCCTTCACTTTGTATCAGTAGGCCTGTTCCCACTCGTGTCTCCTCTCTGTCTATCCTTGAATTCTTTCTAGAAATTTCCAGCCCCTCTTACCTGGAGTTAGCTACAGCTGCCATACAACATTTCCACACTTGATCTCTAAAACATTTCCTTAGTCCTCCATCCTCTGCTTTTCCCAGTGTGGTACAGAGCAGTGGAGAATTCCTGGGGCCTATGGGTCCGGAAAGGGTGGACACTGATACCAGGCCATGGGCTTTGAAGTTCTTAGCCCATGCCAGAGCAACTGAATAAGAGAATTCCTGCTGAGTTTCCTCAGCTTGGAATTGTGTTAGGCAAGAAATAATCCTCAAGCTCGGTGCCAGCGGCTCATGCCCATAATCCCAGCTACTCAGGAGGCTGAGATCTAAGGATCTCAAACCCAACCTAAGCAGGAAAGTCCATGAGAATTATCTCCAATGAACAACCTAAAAATTGGAAGTAGAACTGTGGCTTACCATGGTAGAGTGATCGCTCTGAGCAAAAATCCTCAGAGGAATGTTCAGGCCCTGAGTTCAAGCCCCATGACTGACAAAAATAAGAAGAGTCCTTAGTTGGAGGAAGCCACTCAGATTTTTGGAGATGTTTCAACAACTTGTTTGATGATTCCTTTCACAGCTGGCTAGGGAATCTCACTTCCTGAATTCACACCCTGCACACCCTCCTCCCACACGCACTCTGCCCTTTGCACATGCACTTTTCTCTAGCTATTGAGCAATCAGCAAATATAAACAGAAGCTTGAAAGGTATTTGTGCATTGCAGTTTACCCCACTCTTCCTGGTGAGAAGTCTTCCACCAAGTGAACACACTTAGATTAGCCAGCCAGCAGTCAGCACTAGTTTCAGACCAATTCAAGAAGTCCTATTGGAAAGCCAGGCCTCAAACCAGTTGCCAAGTGAAGTTAGCTTTATGCCCACCTTTGGTCCTCAGCTCCACCCAGCTCTGAGCTACTGCCGGCCCTGGAGTTCCCACCCTACAGCTGGCCACTCCCTCTCTCCACCCAGACCCAACTGAGCAAACACCCACCTCACTTCCTGCTCCCAGATTTTCCTGCTAACTGAATATGGACGGATGCCATGTGTTCCATCTTAGGGGAAATATGGCTTCTCTAATACACCTTGTAGTAATCTTTCTCTTGTGCCTGCTTGCCTTTGGGTGGTCTCCTGGAATGGGCATGAAGGATCCTTTCAAGCAGTACCCTTGTAACTCCCCAAACACCCAAAACTTCTGTCCACACAATACATGAGTCAATAAAAGGGATACTGAACCAGCAAAAATAAATAAATAAAAAATTAAAAAATAAATAAACAAAGAAGAAGAAGAAGAAGAAGAAGAAGAAGAAGAAGAAGAAGAAGAAGAAGAAGAAGAAGAAGAAGAAGAAGAAGAAGAAGAAGAAGAAGAAGAAGAAGAAGAAGAAGAAGAAGAAGAAAGAGCTGGAGATTGTTGGGAGCCGACAGTAAAGTTTAAAGGTCATCTTGTCCCCAAAGCTGATTGTGGGGCATGTACAAGAAACTGAATTACTTAAAAAACACCAGATGCCTGGGATTTCTTTGTAATGTCTGCAGAGTTTGTTTTACTTTCCACCACTTGACCTTGTCTTGTTTTTACTGCACTCTGATTTTACTGAAATTTTCCTTGTTTTTCTAGACTAAGGTAACTTTATGTTACCTCTTGACTTCTAATAGTATATAATAGATAAAGTTAAAAATAAACGGGGCTGCAGTCTTAAGCTGCAGACCTCCTGACCCCATCCTTTGTCTTATGTCTATTTTTCCGCATCCTCGCCCCCTAATTCAGGATTCCCTTTTGTTGCCATCAGGACATAGCTGCCACTTCTCAGTGCTGAGCATTTAAAAATAATTTTGAATGCAAGGGAGGCAGGCAGGTTGGAGGGAGGGGGAGGGCAGCAGAGGGGAAGGAGGGAGGGACGGGTTTTTGAGATTCCCAGTGAGTTGTTTCTTTTTCTTGCCTTTTTCCATATTTGATGAGGGAAGAGAGCCATGGCACTAATAGCT
>NW_027204628.1:0-23627 GCF_024711535.1 Dipodomys merriami
CTACATAGAGTTTCCCTATGACCCAGCAATCCCTCTTTTGGGCATTTACCCAAGCGATCACAAAGAAGACCATGCTAAAGCTACAAGCACGACTATGTATACTGCAGCATAATTTACCATAGCTAAGATATGGAACCAACCCAGATGCCCCTCAGTAGATGAATGGATCAAGAAAATGTGGCATATATACACAATGGAATTCGATGCCTCCATCAGAAAGAATGACATTGCCCCATTTGTTATGAAATGGAGAGTTGGACAAAATTATATGAAGTGAAGTAAGCCAGGCCCAAATAAACATAGGTCCCATGATTTCCCTTATTTGCAATAACTAGTATATGTCTAAGACAAGCAGAAACGGTAAGAAAAGTTGATGGTAGGTGAAATGATCCCCAAGATAAGGACACAAATGTTTCTTTTTTCTTTCATACAATTGTTTCTAACATATTTATAAGATGATTTCTTTGTTGCTTTGTATGTCCCTCCCCCACGGTATAACCCCTGTTTTCACTGTATTTGATGTTGGTATAATTTGTGGAGGGGAAGGAAAAAAAACAAATATTTTAAATAGGGATACAGTTGGACCTATTGCAACAATGTCAAAAAACGAACTTTACAACTTTGGCACGGTGTGTGTGGGGTGGTGATGGAAGTGGGGGGAACGGGAAATGGGAAGGGATGGGAAGGGGTAACAAAGGAGGAGGCAATAATGCTTGATAAGAAATGTACTCATTACCTTGTCCATGTAATTGTAACACCTCTGTATGGTATTTTCACTATATATATATATAAACCCTCACCTTCATAAAAACCCAAATGCAAAAAAAAAGAGAGAGAAAAGGCTAGAATGTACCTCAGCTCAATGGCAAAACACTTGCCTAGCAATTGCAACATCCTGGGTTCAATGCCTAGTATCAAAAAACAAAAGGTAGAAAATCAAACAAACAAAAAACAAAAGGCAAAAAAAATAGCCCTAAATAAACAAAAATCTTTTTTGGTCCTGTCAGTTTTAAATTCAGCCAACCGTGGTTGCCATATAAAGTGCTAAGTAATTCTTATATTCAGCATATATGGCAATATAATTTTATTATACAGCAGTCCTTGAAATTACTTCAGATGCAGAGTAGAGAGATATGAACAGTTACAAGACACAGATCTCTAACTGGCAGCTGGATTCACAAGGCAACCCACCACAGCTGTAGGATGTCCCCATGTCCTTAATATCAAAAATGCACAAGCTAGCTACTGAATCCAAAGTATCCTAGGACTTAAATTTTCTCTATACTGACCTTCAGCAGCTTGACTTCAGCTGAAATCTCACTGGGACTAGGGATCCCAAGGGAAGACTCTGTTGTTTCAATGATGTTTGAAGTATCTTGTCCTAGAGAAAAATTAAATTTGTTGCTCTTTATTACCCAAACTTACCAAGCTAAATTCTAAAAACGAAATATCAAAGTGTGTATATCTAAAATCATGAATGCTATAAGACAGGTTATTTTTAACAATTGGGGTAATTATTCCTTGAAAATATCTCCTTAGTATAACATTTTTTAAACAAAACCCTGATATATCATCATTAAAGAACAGACATTTATAGCAATTCCTAGACTTCATTCTAATAAGAAAATGCTACCAATTCTACTAGCAGTGTCTATCATCTCATGATTATTTTTCTTCAAACAATAAACCCTTGAACAAATGTGGAAGGAGAATTATTAACTAAGTCCTTTGTAACACAAATCTGTAAAACGCACACAGACAGTAATGAAATGACTGATGATTTTACCCACTGTGGCCACTGTAGCTGAGGCTGAGGAGAGCAAGGACTTGCCCCCGGGGCCCCAATATTTCCATCTGGCCTGGGGTATATCTTTGGAAAGTTTCCTATTGTCCCAGTAAATGGGGGGGGGGAAGACACAAGAAAGTGTGAAAAATTATTGAGCCAGAGTACAATATACATAAGTTATCTAAGTATTAGCTAAAGTATGGGAACCTAATAATATTTGCTTAATGCATTGCTTGACTGATAGACAGTTGTCTGTGTTTATTATGTAGGCACCATGCAGCAAAGGAAATTACTGCTGATGGCATTTATAGAACTGAAAAACTATTATTTATGGTTGTAAAAATAAGAAAAGAAATGTAAACCTAAATTAGCATTGAGCTTGAATCTGTCTTTTTTATTGTGAAAATACTGTACAGAGGGTTTACAATTATATGGGCAAGATAATGAGTACATTTCTTATCAAGCATTTAGCCGCCTCCTTTGTTTCCCCTTCCCATCCCTTCCCATCCTTCCCCCCGCCCCCCCACCCAGTTTTCCCTGACCCCCCACCAAAGTTGTAAAGTTCGTTTTCGACATAATGACTTGTACATCTCATTGTTGCAATGGGTCCACCTGTATCCCTATTTAAATGATTTGTTTTTCTCATTGTACCAGGGCTTCACACATTTGGCTTGCTTGCTCATGGCTGGCACTCTACCACTTGAGCCATACCTCTAGTGTAGCACTTTGCTGGCATTTAGTTGGAGATGGAATCTGCATTCATCTGGACCTAAGCATCCTCAGTAGCTAAGATTACAGGTGTGAGCCAGGGGTACCTGGTAAACTCTAATATTTTTAAATCCCAATATTTTAATAGAGATTCTAGCTGGGCACCAGTGGCTCACGCCTGTAATCCTAGCTACTCAGGAGGCTGAGATCTGAGGATCACGGTTTAATGCCAGCCAGGGCAGGAAAGTCCATGAGACTCTTACCTCCACTAAACCATTAGTGGTACTGTGGCTCAAGTGGTAGAGTGCTCACCTTGAGCTGAAGAACACAGAGATAGTGCCCAAGCCCAGAACTCAAGCCCCACAACCCACAAAAAAAAATAGAGATTCTGTGATACCTGAAAAGGGAGAACTTCTGAAGTCTCAGGGTCCCTGGAAGACCCAACTTCTGGTTTTTTCAACTGGACACTACAGCTTCCATTAAGTCTCTTGATTGGTATGTTGGTCAACAGATTCAGTATTCTTCACAGACTCAGAATTCTCCACTGACTTACAGTTTCTTTCTTCAATGATAGGACTTGCTTCAGTTATCAGTGGAGTCTCAGGATCATCTTTATCAGAAAGTCCAAGGGAAAAAGTGATTGAGGTCAGCTTTTTTTTAGTATAAATTATTTGTCTAAATCTTTTGACACTTTCACAGAGTCACAGGCAGGAACATTAGTAAATTAATACAGACAAGATCCCACAGATCTTCCCCCAGGTTCTCCTAGTAACAGCTTTCATAACTGAAGCATAATTCATTGTGGCAGAATCCACCAATCTTCAGCTTTCAACATATTTCAACTGAAATTCTGTCACTTAAAGAAGTATAGATGGAATTACATAGCATGTCACTTGTTAAGAATTTTTACACAGCATTTAAGTCCCTCCAGACCCACTTGTATTAAGATTTTTTTTTACTGTTTCTGAATAGTCCATGGTATAAATGTACTTTGGGACTATCACAGAAATAAAATGATTCAGAAAGCTTATGTACAGGTGTTTATGGGAATGAAAGCTTTCTCTGGGAAAAATGCCTGCTCAGTTAAATTTTAAATGTTACTGTTAGGCTGGGCATGTACCTGAGTAGTAGCCTAGCATGCATGAAGCCCTTTGTTTGATTACTCAGTACCACATGCACAGAAACTGGCACTGTGGGTCAAGTGGTAGAGCGCTAGCCTTGAGCTAAAAAGAAGCTCACGGATAGTGCCATGGGACTGAGTTCAAGTCACAGGACTGTCCAAAAACCAGGTATTGTTCTATTTTTTCCCAAGGAAAATATCATTTTACTTTCCTAGTGGCAATGTATGAATAATCAAGTTCACTTGAATTCTGATCAATCTTGTGTTGTCACTATTTTGATTGAGCCATTCAGACAGGTATGTAGTGGTACCTCACTGTGCCTTTTAAGTTGCATTTCTCTAAGGGCTGGGACCAAGGCATCCTTTTATGTGCTTATTTGCTGAATATATACTCTTCAGGGAAACATTTATTTGTATCTTTTGGTCATTATCGAATCATTCTGGTTTGGTTTTTATCATTATGTACTACAGAGATTTGAGAACACTGTATTTTGGAGATTTAACTCCTCTACTATATGGTTTGCAAATATTTCATGCTAGTTTATAGTTTATCTTTTTCCTGTCTTCCTAGGGTCTTTCCCTGAGCAAGTTTTTCATTGTGAGGAGGTTCATTATCTATTTCCCCTTTTACTGACTATCCTTTAAAATCTTTAGTAATCACTTACTACTAAAACTCTTCCAGAGATTTAATCTATCCAAAAACATTTCTGTCAGAACAGTTTTTTAGGGTTTTGTTTCCTATTTGTAGTGGTGGCCCTAGTGATTAAAAGATGTCTCTAATCCTTTTGCTTTTGTTTTTTGGATAGGGTTTCCTAATTTGCACAGGTGAGCCTCAGACCACGAATTTCTTACACTGCCTCTCAAGTACCTAAGATTACAGACATAAACTACCATGCTTGCTATCTCTGAAACACTAACTTTTTGTTTGGTATGCTCTTAAACCATAATCCTCCTATCTCTTTCTCTGGAATATCTAGGATTATAAGTATGAAACACTTTCTGGGCATTTTGTTATTATTAAAAATATTCATCATAAATATACCAAAATTCTGTTAGTATTGGAACATTTGATGTTACGAAAGAGATGACGTCAGAATATCCCACATCCACAAATCAGCCAAAGACAAATGCTGGAGGGGATGTGGAGAAAGAGGAACCCTACTACACTGCTGGTGGGAATGTACACTTATACAACCACTTTAGAAAGCAGTCTGGAGGGTCCTTATAAAGCTAAAGATTGACCTCCCTTACGGCCCAGTCATACCACTTTAGGCATCTACCCTGAACAACAGGAACCAATATATAAGGACATGTGAACCTCCATGCTTATTGCAGCACTGTTCACAATAGCTAGGATATGGAAACAACCCAGATGCCCCACCACAGAGGAATGGATCCAAAAATTGTGGTATCTATACACAATGGAATATTATGCAGCCATTAGAAATGACAAAATAATGGCATTTGCAGGGAAATGGATGGAGCTAGAAGGAATCATGTTGAGCGAGGTAAGCCAAGAGCAAAGAGACAAACAATACATGGTCTCCCTGATAAGTGGATGCTAAATCCAAAATGTTAGGTGATATGACAAAATTAACAGGACTTAAGAAACAAAGAACTCTCACTCATCTGGTCGAACCACTACTAAATATCCCCATGCTGCTGATCACATGTATGGTGTATATGTGTACACTGTTATATGTTATAGACTGTGATAGACAATTTGCTCCAGGAAAGTTAGAATGAACTTGTGACTTTAAATGAGCATCATTATTCCACAATACTGTGAAATTTTGGAAATTATGTAATCACTTAATCACAATTAAAAAAAAAAAGAACCTCGGGGGAGGTAGGGAGGGAAGGAATATTAGGGGGAAAACAATGGAGGGGTTAACAATGCTCAATAGAAAGTGTACTCATTACCTTGCTCATGTAACTGTAACCCTCTGTATAGTATCTTTACAATAAAAAAATTTTAAAAAAGAGATGACGATTGACTTATATTTCATACTTACTTATGTTTTTTTTTTTTTTTTTTTACAGTGTGAGCAATAGAATTCAGGACCCCACACATACCAGGGAAGAGCTCCACCATTTGGCTATATCCATTGACCTCCTACTTCAACATTATTTTTGCCAGTTCTGGGACTAGAACTCAAGGCCTGGCCACTGTCCTGGAGCTTTTTTTGCTCAAAACTAGCACTCTAACACTTGAGAGGCACAGCCCACTTCTGGCTTTTTCTGTGTATGTGGTACTGAGGAATTGAGCAATGGGCTTCATGCATGGTAGGCAAGCACTCTATTACTAAGCCACATTCCCAGCACCTCAAATCAACTTTTGAGCAGCAATTCAAATACCCAATCTAATTCCTTCCAGAAGAGCTCTTTGGGAATTAAATCAATATCATATTGGCCCTTCAACAAAGAGAAGGAGAACCAAATAGCTTGAGAGAATTAATATATTTCCTGCCCTTTCCTTCACCCTCTTCTTTTTTGCTCTCTCTCATTTTATTTCACCCTCCTTCACCCATACACATAGGTATGTATAAACCTTTTCTATAGAGACATGGACTACATGCAGGAAAGAGCCAATATATGATATCAAATGTTTCAAATAGATTTTATTTGTTTTTTTTTATGTTTTTGTTTTTTGTTTTTTGGTCCAGTCATGGGGCCTTAACTCTGGGCCTGGGCGTTGTCCCTCAGCTCTTCAGCTCAAGGCTAGCACTCTACCACTTGAGCCACAGCACCACTTCCGGCTTTTTACTTTTTCCTTATGTGGTGCTGAGGATTGAACTCAGGGCCTCAGGCATGCAAGGCAAGCGCTGTACCACTGAGCAACCTTCCCAACCCTCAAATAGATTTTAAAAACATACTAGCAACTAATAAGGCAGAAAGACCAGCACACTACTATAATTAAGATATACACCAAAAATGCTAGCAGAAAGGAAAACAGCCATTTTGAATCAGAAGACATTATTCAATCACAAAGTACCAAACAAAAGTCTAGAGCTTGGAGTGTCAAACCTAGCCTAGAGATGTTTTTAATTTATCTATATAGTGTCTAAACTTTTAAATGAGTTCCATGTTTAAAAACTAGTCTTCATAAGCCAGGCCCAAAGAAACATAGGTCCCATAGATTTCCTTATTTGCAATATCTAGTATATGTCTGAGTCAAGCAGAAAAGGTCAGATAAGGTGATGTTAGGGAAATGAACCCTAAGATATGTATTCAAATGCTTTTTTTCTTTCATGTGATTGTTTCTAACACATTTATAAGATTATTTCATTGTTGCTTTGTATGTCCCTCCCCCACAGTATAACCCCTGCTTTCACTGTATTTAGTGTCGGTATAATTTGTGGAGGGAAAAGGGAAAAAAATCATTTAAATAAGGATACAGGTGGACCCATTGCAACAATGAGATGTACAAGTCATCATGTCGAAAATGAACTTTTGTGGGGGGCAGGGAGGATGGGGGGACAGAGGGGAGGATGGGAATGGATGGGAAGGGGAAAAAAAGGAGGAGGCTACAATGCTTGATAAGAAATGTACTCATTATCGTGCCCATGTAATTGTAACCCCTCTGTACAGTACTTTCACAATAAAAAAAAGAAGAAGAAAAACAAAGGAGGAGGTAACATTGCTCGATAGGAAATGGACTCATTACCTTGTTCATGTAACTGTAACCCCTCTGTACAGTATCTTTACAGTAAAAAATATATACAAAAAACCAGTCTTCATACAAATGTGCAAGTGTCCAATTTCCCTTGAAAACTTGAAACAAAGGCTCTATACTGACTGGTTAATAACTACCTCATGCCAAATGGTCCTTTCAGGCAACTGGTCCTTTCAGGCAATGCTCCTGCACCTCAAAACTGGCACTTGAATTCAATTCACTCATTTATGTTAACTTTATTAGGCCCATAGGCATCTGCAAATGTCTGCCATGAGAGGTACATAGGATTATGATAGGTGAAAATGCCAGAGAAAGAGTTCAAAGGTATAAAAACAATCCATGAGAAAGCTCAAAGTTATATATGGTACCAGTTGCCTAGAGCCATTAAAATACCAGGGAGAAAAACAATCACAAGGCATGAAACCAGAAAGCAACTTTAAGACACCTTGGAGCTAAGCTGTATGTATACGTGTGTGTGTGTGTGTGTGTGTGTGTGTGTGTGTGTGTGTGTGTGTGTGTGTGTGTGTGTGTGTGTGTGTTGTATAATATGTGTAATTCATGCACGATATGTAATACATACAAAATATATCATTGTAGAAATGTAATTCATGTAACTTCATATAAGATTAGGACATACTCTGAAATAGGAAACAATGGTAATCTCTATTTTTTGGTCATCACCATCTAAATTTGAATCTACATGATTTAAAGATCATCTAGAGGCGCTGGGAAGGTGGATCAGTAGTAGAGTGCTTGCCTTGCATGCATGATGCCCTGGGTTTGATTCCTCAGCACCACATATGCAGAAAAATCCGGAAGTGGCACTGTGGCTCAAGTGGTAGAGTGCTAGCCCTACGCTGAAGAGCTGAGGGACAGTGCCCAGGCCCAGAGTTCAGGCCCCAGGACCGACCAAAAAAATCATCTAGAATGTTCTAGACTGGAAGACTATGAGTTTATATTGTTTATGCTGTTAATATTATTAGTAGAAGGAATGTAGATACTCTACTCTCAATGAATTCATCATCTCACAGCAAACATAAATGAATAACAGGTAGGTGAAAGTGAAATTGCATTATTTAATGGTTTCCTAAGTTTTCTGGGTATTTTATGATGAATTGGAAGAGAATACACCAGTGAACTAAGAAAAAAATAAGCTGAAGGGATTCATATTTTTAAGGAACCAAAATGCATATGCTTGTGTCTCTCACACCTACCACACACCCTCAGGCCACCTTTTCTTTCATTTTCTCTTCTCAGCAATCAAGGCTACCAGCACCTACTCTGGGACTTACCTTGCTCCTGCCGACCACAACTTGGGGAGTACTATGCACCCAGCCAGCACCACAGCCACTGCTGACACCTCCAAAACATGCTCCCAATGCCTGGGGAATACTTCCCCCTGCTGGGTGGGTCTGGCCGCTTGTACTTCTTGGTCCTGCTTCTTCTTCGATCTGATGCGGCTGGGGTCTGGTTTGTTGAGTTTGGGCACCAACCAGTGGTTTAAAGGTTGGCTGACCATAGTCATTGGAGTGATGTTGGCTTGGAAAAGGAGACTGCCTTTGTGTTTTTGAAGATCTGACCATCCGAGAGGTACTGAGTGCCAAGTACCCTCCCACATTATCCCGAGGTCAGGGGTCACCCAAGCCACTGACTTGGCAAGGCCCAAATGGGCAGAACAGGGCTGTCCAGGCCAGTAGCAAAGTGTTTGAGAGGACGCTTAGTTATATGAATGGGGCAGGAAAAGGTGAGGGAGGACTAACTAGCAAATGCAAAGGCCTTAACAAATTTTAGCAATCCAAGAAAAGAAAAAGAAAAAAGCTGCAAAAAAAGGGAGGCCAAGTAAATTGGAATGTGGCTTAGTGGTAGAGTGCTTGTCTAGCATGCATGAAGCCCTGGGTTCAGTGCCACATACACAGAAAAAGCCAGAAGTGATGCTGTGGTTCAAGTGGTAGAGTATGTTCCTTGAGTAAATGAAGCACAGGGACAGTGCCCAGACCCTGAGTTTAAGCTCTAGGACTGGCACAAAAAAATGGGGGTGGGGGTTGCACAAAGATAAGATGAGGTCTGGGATTTGGACACCATGTCTTGTCAGGCTTACGAGATGGGATGAAGTTTTCTTTTTATTTTCTGTGTGTGTGTGTGTGTGTGTGTGTGTGTGTGTGTGTGTGTGTGTGTGTGTGTGTGTGTGTGTGTGCACGCGCGCGTGTGTATGCGTATGTGTGGTTAAATGGTGATGAATCTCAGATTTTCCTGCCCAAGCTTGTCTCGAACTATGATCCCTAAACCTTAGGCTCCTGAGTAGCTAGGATTGTAGGCATTAGCAACCTGCACCCAGCTCAGGATAGATTTAACTCTTAATATGGAACTTAATGGGAAATGGCAGTAGGTTTCTAAGCAGAAGTGTAAGATGCTTTGATTTGTGGTTTTTAGGATGACCCCGGACCCTTCCCTCATCAAAAGATGCATCTCATTATTTATCCTTCAGCAGTGTAAATGTGTGAAGTCTGGATTTTTGGAGCTAGAAAGGCATAAGGTTATAAATATAAGGAAAATGGAACTTTTCTGAGGTAAAGAGAATTGTATTTTTTTTGTCAGTCATGGGGCTTGAACTCTGGGCCTGGGTGCTGTCCCTCAGCTATTCAGCTCAAGGCGAGCACTCTACCATTTGAGAGATATAGCCAGTTCCAGTTTTCTGGTGGTTTACTGGAGATAAGAGTTCATGGACTTTCCTGCCCGGGCTGGCTTTGAACCATGATCCTGAGATCTCAGCCTCCTGAGTAGCTAGGTTTATAGGCATGAGCCACTGGCACCCAGTGAGAATTGGATTATCTAAGAATCCAAACATGTGGTTAGGTATGAAACTCAGTGGTTACATATCTTGCCTAGCATGTGCTAGACAGAAAGAGAGCACAGAGAAAAAAGAAAAAAGAAAGAAAAAGGGAGACAGGAGAGGAGAAAAAGAGAATCCATGTTTTCTACGGCTTCAGTGTTTTCAGAAGAGCCATCATAAGAAATAAACCTTCCCCAGAAATTTTGTTTACTTTTATGTTTTTGTTTCTGTCAGGTGAGGAAATTGAACCCAGGCTGGTTATTTAGGGATAAATCTCTGATTTGTCTGCCTGGGCTGGCTTCAAATCTGGATCCTCAGATCTCAACTTCCTTAGGTAGTTAGGATCATAGGCTTGACCACTCTAGCTCTGGCCTCTTATCCTGCTGTTTCATCTAATAGCTGCTACCTTCCTCTTACCTCATTTCTGGGGCTTGACCCCATGGCCTGGGAATTGCTTTTGAGCTTTTTTGTTCTAGCCTAGGGCCCAGCCACTTGAACAACAGCTCCACTTCCAGCTGTGTGTGTGTGTGTGTGTGTGTGTGTGTGTGTGTGTGTGTGTGTGTGTGTGTGATTGAAGATAAGAGTCTCACAGGTGAAAAGCTATTTAAAGAGAACAGTAAAACAAATGTAGTTAAACCATTGTGTCAGAACAGGAGCTCAAAAGATCATACAATTTAAGTAAAGAAAGGGATTATAAGGATAATCAGCATCCAAATCAGAAAACTAACACTACTGGGGCACATCAGCCCTAATTAGTGACTTAGGTGCAGGTGCCTCCAAAGACTCCACCAGACTTCTAAATCCATGTCAACAAGTATGTTTGTGCCCTCTTGCAGTACTCTGGTTCCTTATCATTATGTCACCTTAATCTCCTGAAGAATCATTGGGGCTAAACTGGAACTTTTAAAATTTCATGTGTGTGTATGTATATTGCACATACACCTATAATAAGACTTAAACTAAGGGCCTCCCACTCTACCTTGGAGTTTGGTACTTAACCACTTGTTCCATACCTCAACTTTTAGCTTTTTACTGGTTAATTGGAGCTAAAAGTCTAACGGACTTTCCTGCTCAAGGTAGCTCAGAACCATGATCCTCAGATCTCAGCCTCCTGAGTCGCTAGGATAACAGGTGTGAGCACTAGTGCCAGGCTTCTAAACTAGAATATTAAGCTCATCTCATAGATAGTGAAAATCACCCATGAACTTTTTCTTTATGCTGGGTTTGAACTTTGGGCCTGGCCTCTGTCCTTGATCTTCTTTTGCTCAGGGCTAGTGCTCTCCCTCAGGGGGATTTTTTTAATGTTTTTTCATTAGGTCTCGAAAACAAAGTCCTCCCCTTGAAGAAAAGGTGCTGGATTTGTGGACAGAGACTATGACTTTCACGTTCCTTAGATTTAACATAGTAGCAGATAAATAAATGCTAAATAAATGCTTCTTGATTCCAGTTCCATTTTATGTTGCTTCTGTTAAACCTAACTCACTTTATGAATCTCAGTTTGGAAGGAAACCCTCTTGCAGGGAACTTCAAGTGCAGAAAACCTTATAGGCAAATCAACAATATCAGGCTAGGTTCTCAAACAGAAGTTGAGGTTGAAGCACAGGCACTTCATCAGCTGGGCCATTTAGAGATGAGGCAGAAGATCTTGCTGGGATACCAACCTGGCCCATGTCCTTCTCAACCGTAGTATCTGTTTCCCATCTGTTTCTTAAGCTAAACATGCACAGAGATACCCTTTGAAGAAAATCTCTTTGCAATTGAACTGTAGACTTAGATTATTTGCCAATTACCATATAAGAAACAGTGGCATCATCCTGAAAAAAACTGGCAAGGATCACCTTAAGTAGGTGACCAAAGATACACCCAGGCAATGAGACATCAGAAACTGATATGAGGTACTGAGTTTTCTCATTCAGTCATAAAATTAGGCATACAAAAACAAACTAACTAACTAATATCAGCCTAGCTGGGTCTCAGTGGCTCACCCATGAAACCCTAGCCACTCAGGAGGCTCAGATCTGAGGATATTGCTCCAAAGCCAGCCCAGAGAGGAAAGTCTGTGACATTCTTATCTCCAGTGAACACCAGAAAACTGGAAGTGGTGTTTTAGATCCAAGTGGTAGAGTGATAGCCTAGAACTAGCTCAAGGATAGCAACCAGGCCCTAAGTTCAAGCCCCAGGACCAAACAAAATAAAAAAAAAAAAAAAAACACTCACCCAAGTCATACTAGGAGGCTTCCCACAAGATCAGTAGCTGCCCTTTCCAAAAGTGTCAAGCTCATGCTAAAGAAAAGACATTGGAAATGTCACAGGCTGGAGGAGGCAGAGGAGGTCTGACAGATCAAGGGAAAGCAGGATCCTGGATAGAGCCTGAGTGGGGGTGCCAGTTCTGAGGATTCAACTCAAGGCCTGGGTGCTGTCCCTTAGCTTTTTTGCTCAAGGCTGGCACTCTACCACTTGAGCCACAGCTTTACTTCAGGCTTTTTGATGGTTTGATGGAGAGAAGAGACTCAAAGACTTTTCTGTCCAGGCTAGCTTTGAAACTCAGTCCTAAGATCTCAGCTTGCTGAAGAGTTAGGATTACAAGCATAACCCAACAGCGCCAGCTGTATTTTCTGTTTTATCTTACAATAAAAATAAAAAGATTGTGTCTAAAATAATATTTGGGAGGGAGCAGAGGAGATTTCTGCTTCTACTATTGACTCTAGCCGTTTTTGTCTTGTACTACAGCTGTAGGGCAGGGCACATGGGCAGGGTGTGGTTCAGGCACAGGCTCAGCCTGCCTAAAACACGGAGGTAAAAATGAGGTGTACCTAGTACTGGCAATAGCTAATGGTCTGGTTTGGCCTTCTAGTGTAGAGAACAGAATGAAGTAAAATGAGGAAATAATAGTAGAGGGCACAGTATGTATATCACATTATGCCATGACAACATATTTGTTCTTAACCTGTAGGCAAAAGAGAAAAGGTACATGCTTCTTATCAAGGATTAATATCACCTCAGCAGTCACTTCTCCTTCCTCTTTACAAACAAATCCTGATTTTGTCCCATCATTCATACTGTTGTTTTCTGTGTTTACATAGATGTCTGGTGCTGCAATAGCTAACTTGTGACGATGAACTTTAGCTGGGAGAATATACCCAATATGGTCAATTCAAAAGATGGTAGGAATATAAATATAAGAAGACAGGCTGGGTGCAGGTGGCTCATGCCTGTAATCCTAGCTACTCAGGAGGCTAAGATTTGAGGATCACAGTTCAAAGCCAGCCCAGGCAGGAAAACCTGTGAAATTTTTATCACCAGTAAACCAGCAGAAAACCAGAAGTGGCACTGTGGCTCAAGTGGTAGAATGCTAGCCTTGAGCTGAGTTGCTAAGGGACATTGCCCAGGCCCAGAGTTCAAGCCCCATGAACAACAAAAAAGAAAAGAGAAAAAAAAAGAAGACAGTACTGAGCCACTGAATTAATGAATTCTACAGTTACCCTTGTGCCATGGTTATTATTATGTGAAATAATAAATCTTCCTATCACTGAAATGATTTGGGCCTTTTATTAATTATACCTAAAAGCAGCCAAAATTATGCATGAGTCCTAAAGGAAAATAAAAGGCACCTAGAAGTAATATGAGAAGAAAAATATAGGTGAAAAATAAAAATAAAGACTAAAATGCATTAGGTGCATAGGGCCCTAAAAAATTCTCCCAGGTCGGCAGAAACTCGCCTGGAGTTTCAGAAGCCAGCTCCAATTTACATGTAATCATCTAAGTCTATCTGCTATCAAGTTCTTAGAGGCAGTGATCTCTGGGAAGAGGAAGAAAAATGAAAGGGAAATAAAATTGAACAACTGTTTGTGGAGAAACCAGCTGTACATGAACAATTTCCTTCCATGGAATCTCTATTTATCTGAAGGGAATTTCTTCATCAGAAGAAGGTATATGAGGAGGAGACATGGCAGGGCAGCTTAGAGATGGACAGTGACTCATCTGGGATGGAAGCAAGAGCTAGCACGTGGCAGACACTGACCCAAAGCTGAGCCTGACTCTGGATCCAGAACCTTCCCAATGCACTGTCATGCCAGAACTGAAAGCCAAGCTGCAAAGCCACCAAGAGCTGCTTCTAAGCCATTCTGAACACAAGCTGGTATTTCTGCTATCAGTAATAAGGGATAGTGAAACCAGGGTGGGCCACTGTCCTCTGTTCCTCCCCATATGGCCATCACCTGAGAGAAAGTACCCACATTCTCCCATGCGTCTTACCAGAAACTCCAGGTATAGTCGAGCAGAGCACTTGAAAGCAGGAGCCCAAGAAGCAAAGTAGATGGCCTGCATCCAAATCCAAGAAATGTAACTCACTGAATTGTCACTGTGGCCAGGCCTGAGCTTTTCCAGCCAGTCCCTTAGACTCTAGCCTGAGGACAGTATCTATTAGGATGAGATCATATAAAACATGGATGAAGGCCCCATCTGACTGCCACTGCCATTAAGAACAGTATCGTAGGATGGGTGCCAGTGGCTCATGCCTGTAATCGTAATCAGGAGGCTGAGATCTGAGGACCTCGCTTTGAAGCTAGCCTAAGCAGGAAATTCAATGAGGCTCCTTTTCTCCAATAAAGCAACACAAAAGCCAGAAGTAAAGTTGTGACTCAAGTAGCAGAGTGCTAACCTTGAGCAAAAAGCTGAGGGACAATTTCTGGGGTGGGGGTGGGGAGAAGACTTACAACAAGGCCCTCTAGGACACGTATTTTCGCTTTTGCCCATTTCCTTCAGAGCATTGTAGAGCTCCACCTTACTGACTTGCCTCTCCCTATTTTAACACAGGATGTTCACTTGGCCAGTTTTCCAGGGCTACCTGGCTATCTTGTAGCCTCCACAGCAAAGAACTTTTTCTCTGGGATTTAACCAAGGTTCCAATACTGTCTGTGATTGGTTAACTGTGCACATTCCAGAATCAAGGATACCTGGGCCCATCTGGCTTGGCAATCTACTGTTTTGGCTTACAGCATATTGTTCAACACCTCTGTTTTCTTGTAATAGTTCTTACTCATGGGTCCTAACGGTCACAATAAAACAACTAATAGGGTTACTTGTGTACACACACACACCATGTACACTGCAACAGTACTACAAAGGAAACAAGGCAACTCAACAGGGAGCTTCAGGACTCAACATCTACCAAATTCTAAGTATTTCCTGCTTCTTAAGTAATTATTAATATTATTCCTATTTTGGTGCCAGTACTGGAGAGTGAATTCAGAGCTGGGGCACTGAGCCCCACTCAGCTGGGGACTGACCTATCCCTTAGCTTTATCTGCTCAAGGCTAGTGCTCTACCATTTGAGCCACACCTCCAGTTCTGGCTTTTTGAGGTTAATTGGAGATAAAGACCCTCCCAGACTTTTCTTTCCAGGCTGGCTTCAAACCAGGACCCTCAGCTCTCAGACTCCTGAATTGCTAGGATTACAGTTCTGAGCCACCGGCACCTGGCTGCAATCTTTTTTTTTTGAACTTGAATGTTTTTTATATCTCTTAGATATGGAGATCAGTAACCTCGGCTGCCCTCATTTTTCTTAGCTATATTTTCTTTCTCTTAGCTCCTTCCTTAAACAATTACTTTTTATTTATTTATTTTTTATTTATTTTTTATATTTTGTCAGTCATGGGGCTTGAACTCTGGGCTTGGGTGCTATCCCTCAGCTCTTCAGCTGAAGGTAAGTGCTCTACCTCACCACTTCTGGTTTTCTAGTAGTTTATTGGAGATAAGAGTCTCACACACTTTCCTGCCCAGGCTGGCTTTGAACCAGATCTCAGCCTCCTGAGTAGCTAGGATTACAGGCATAAACCACTGGCGCCTGGCCCTAAAACGATTTTTGTAGGAATTTCATCCCCTATCTGGTAAGAGGAACAATAATTTCACCTACTAATAAGTAGTTTGTCACAGATAGCAGTCTGTGAGTATGAAGCCTGGCATATAATAACTGCTTACTGAAACAGGAATTTCCTGCAAGGGCAGAAAGAGAGGGGGTCAATGAATGGGATCCCAGGAGTACAAGGCATCTCTTCCCTGATCACACTAAGAGCTCCCTGAGGACAGGGATACAATCTTCAGATTTATTACCCCACATGGACAATAGGCTGATTCTATACATGACTGATGTCACAGAGATCTTAGTACTCAGGATACCTCCTCTGTGTCAGGACAGGAAGGAAGGAAGAGGACAGGGGGCCTCATAGACAGGCAGCTCTTGAAGCAACTCACCATGTGACAAAATGAAGACAAGAGTGTAATGAGGAGACCATCACATCCTCTGGAAGCTTCTCCCACCAGAGGTTAAGACTCCAAATATCAGCTCTGAATTTTACCAGTCTTGAGATTGGTCCTCATGGGCCTCAGTTTCCTCATCTGTACAGGGTGGAAAATTATTGTCTTGATCAAATATGAGGACAGGGGAGCCCTTTTTCCACAGAAAGGAAGAGATTTTTTTTCTGAAGGTAAAAACTAAACTCCTAGCCAGCTACTAGTGTTTCACACCTGAAATCCTAGCTACTCAGGAGGCTGAGATCTGAGGATTATGGTTTTCAACCAGCTCAGAAAGAAAGGTAAGTCCTTGAGTCACATAACTTCAAATAACCACCAAAAAGACAGATGTGGAGCTGGGACTCAAGTGGTAGAACACTAACCTTGAGGGAAAACAAACAAACAAAATCAAACAAAAAATCTCCTGGCCTTGCATGTAAGACCTAGCCCTGCATTCAAGCCATAGGACCAGCAAGAAGGATAAAAGGAGGGGAAAAAAACCTCTTCTTAAACAAGAATACAACCTAAGAGGCTTTCAGCTGAATGCAACTAAAATAAAAATGGGAGAGCCATTCGTTTTCTGAGGATGACTATTTATGAGGCCAATTTCATTTTCAAGTGATAATGAGTCCACACAGCAGCCTACATACAGCCTAGAGTCCAGAAGAGAGGGAAAGCACCCAACCCGAACTTTGTGGAAGCTCCACAGACACCTGTGGCGCTTAATGAGAGCAATAATCAGAGCGATCATCCAAATCATGATCAAGATAAAGTGTGGCAGAGGGGAGGAGAGACATGTAGGTGGAAAGGAATAGCACTTAAGTTTCTTTTTATTTCCTCAAGAAAAACTTCTGCCTGGAATAGATTAATTCCATCTACATATTAATGTGAATTACTAATTAATGACTTGAAAATGCTTTCAACACAAAATGCTAAGCAAATGCTTAAAAATAACGAGTCTCTGGATATGTCCCCAAAAGAAATATGCTAGCTTCCTTAATTTTCTCTCCCTTTTGTAACATTTAAAATGTTATGGTTTGAAGGAAATGGAAGGGAACTATGGAAATTCACTGAAAGCACAAAATCAGGAAATTAGAAAGCCTTGTCAGGTAACTAACTTCCTTGGAGCCCCTATGAACACTCTCACTGCACATTCCCTGGTGCACTAAGTGCTGTTGCACACATCTGAACTGCAGTTCATTCTTGGGATGCTTAAGCACAGATCATGTCTTGCATGTCTTCATAGCCCTGCCACACAACACTGTACCAGGTGCACAGCAAACAGCCAATAATGTGTTACATCACCAGGCCTTCTCAAAAGAGATGGGCATGCCTAGCTACTCAGGAAGCTGAGATCTAATGATAGAAGTTCAAATCCAGGGCTGGGAAGGTGGCTCAGTGGTAGAACGCTTGCCTTGCATGCCTGAGGCCCTGGATTCGATTCCTCAGCACCACATAAGCAAAAAGAAAAAAGCCGGAAGTGGCACTGTGGCTCAAGTAGTAGAGTGCTAGCCTTGAGCTGAAGAGCTGAGGGACAGCACCCAGGCCCAGAGTTCAGGCCCCACAACCAGACCCCAAAAAAACAAAACAAAACAAAATCTAAAAACAGAAAAGAAGTTCAAATCCAGCACAAACAGAAACATCAATGAGGCCCTTATCTCTAATGAATCAGCAAAACCCCAAATTGGAGGTATAGCTTAAGTAGTACAACACCAGCCTTGAATGAAAAAGCTAAGGGACAGCACCCAGGCACTGAGTTCAAGCTCTAGTACTGGCACAGAAAGAGACAAATGGAGGATGGGGGGAGTAAAGTTTTAAAAAGAATGAAAAAAAGAGATTCTTGACATTGGAGAACTATGAACGCCCATGGACTAGGTGATCAAGGTCAAATTGACCATAAAAATACATCAACTTTGTGCTAAGAATGGCATATACTTCTCTAGTTTTCTTCTCCCAAACCCATGTACTTCCATCTAAAATAAAAAACACACAAGATGAATCTCAACGGATTCTAAGGCATGTCTGACTAGGGCTACTCAAAACCATCCAAGCTGCCCCCAAATAAGGGCAGTGTCAGAAGCTGTCACAGCCAAGAGGAGCCCCAGGTGCCATAGCAACTCAATGTGAAGAGGTTTCCTGGAAGGATTTCACAGAAGTAGAAACAAGCCTGAGAAGACCAGAGCCCAGCTAAAGGCTCACAGACAGAGCAGGAACCACAACCTTCCCTCAAATCCTCTTGATGAAGACATTCTCACTGACAAGGCCTATGTAAATTTGTCATTGAATGCAAATCCTCCTTCTCTTGAACACAAGTCCTGTATAATTTGGCACTGAACCACCTCATGGACCACAGAGCACCATGTAGCAAGAGTCAAAACTGAGGCCCAAAGCGGGAACCAGTGGCTTTCCAATTTCTAGTTTAAGATCTAGTGCTCTAGTGAGGTTGATGCTTCCACACTGGCCAGATCCAAAACTCTCCTTGCTATCCTGGACACACCAAGAACCAGTTTAGGACTCTTGAATAAATTTCTGTCAAATCCCAGCTTCTGGTCTTTGCTAGCATTGTGGCTGGTGTGGTGCAAGGACATATGTGTAGAAAGTGGTTTGGTATTTAGCTACATGTCCTTTTGCCATGGGTCACTATGCCAGGGCTACACAGAAAGTCCATCCCTGGCAGGGTAAAGATCCAGACATAAACAAACAGCTTCCAAGGGGCTCGGAAGGTGGCTCATATATATATGTGTGTGTGTGTGTGTGTGTGTGTGTGTGTGTGTGTGTGTGTGTGTGTGTGTGTGTGTGTGTGTGTGTGTGTGTGTGTGTGTGTGTGTGTATGTATATATATATGTGTGTATGTATGTATGTATATGTATATGTATATGTGTACGTATATGTATATGTATATGTGTATGTATATGTATAGGTATATGTATATGTTTATATGTATATATGCTTAATGGCCAGATGCTAGCGGTTCATACCTGTAATCCTAGCTACTCAGGAGACTAAGATCTGAGAATTACAGTTCATAGCCAACCCAGGCAGGAAAATCTATGAGACTCTTATGTCTAACTAGAAAGAAATGTAGAAAATGGAGGTGCAGTTTTAGTGGTAGAGCACCAGCCCTGCATGAATAAAGGTAAGTTTACCATTCTTGTACACATGAAAACATTCAGGTCCCAGGCCACTCAGCTATAGAAGGACAACTGGGAGTTGTGAATACAAGCTAACTTTAGAACTCAGGGCTTGGCTCTCACCCTGCTACACTCCCAGTCAAAGCAGACTAAAGAAAGATGGAGGACCTCAATAAAACCATCCCTATGGCCATGTATTGTGGCACTCAGGAAGCAGAGGCAAGAAAAATACTAAGAGTATGAAGCAAACATGGGCTAGATAGATGGATCCTGTCTTAGAAAAACAATCCTTGTGCACAGGAGAAGCCTAAGGACTATGGGAACCTGTCATTATTAGCTCAATGAACAAAAGGATAAACTTTTAGAAAGTAACCAAGATCCCTATATGAAACTGTGGACACAGAGGCCTCGCTTTGCCATAAACTGTCTTTCTGGCCTTCATTCCTTTATCATTTAAATGGCCCAAATACCACCTTCTGGTTGTTAAGACAACTTTGGTGAGATCACTTATGTGAAAAGTTCTTTGAAAATCTCAAAATGCTGTATAAATTGTGTTATTAATTAGAATCCCTAAAAATTGTCTGAGTCAAGTTGCTAAAATTCATTCTCTCAAGTCCCCTTTACAGGGGTAGAAAAGAGGTGAAAAGAGATGAAAATAACTTGCCTAAAGTTCTAACACTGAGAAGGAATGTTATATACACGGCAGGAAGTCTGGAGTGCCATTTGCTCTTCCTGCTTTCCAGTCCATCCCATTCACCACTGTATACTTGCCACAGCACCTGACAGCTGTCCCAAGGAAAGCCAGGTGGGAAGAGGTATGGGTCAAAAACCGAAAAAGGCCCACCCTATCCTTTCTTCCTACTATAGTCCTCGGGCTTAAACACAGGGGCCTGCCTGGGCACTGGCCCTGAGCTTTTGTGATCGAGGATAGTGCTCTATTACTTAAGCCACAGCTCCACATCTGGCTTTTTTGGTGGTTCATTGGAGATAAGAGTCTCCCAGATTTTGAACCACGATCCTCAGATCTCAGCCTCCTGAGTAACTAGGATTACAAGCATGAGTCACTAGCTTCTGGCTCTGACAAGCCCAATTTTAGCTGTACTCTGCTGGTATGGGAGACAGGGAAAGCTCTACTTTACAGGCCAGGAAACAGAGGGTCCAGGGAGGTTAAATGTCTGGCCTCCTGAACTCAGTCAAACACAGCAACGAAACAAGCCAGGCACCCGTGGCTCATGCCAGTAATCCTGAAAGATTGAAATTGGGGCTATGTCCATTTTACAACTTACTAACTGCTAATTCTGCTTCTGTAAACCTGCTTGCGCTAACACTGACTCTTCCCTTCCCAGAAATAAGTTAAAAAGTTACAAAGTTCAGATGCAGGCCCAGGGACAAGGTCTGCAAACATAGATAAAGAACAAAAGAGTATGTTCTCCTGAATTCCTGTGTAAAAACTCATGGCAGGGGGCTCAAGACAAGGACCATCTGGCGAGCCCAGCAAACTAGGTCAAATGTCAACCAATCGCGAGCCTGGAACTATGTGGACTCCCCTCCAGAGAAGCCTCCCCCTAGGGAACCAACTAGTTTTCAAGAAGTGTCACAAAAATTCCCGTGCAGTTGATTTTTAAGCTGAACCAATCCTGGGGAGCCTGGGGTCTTATGCTAATCCTGTGGTTTTTGTCTTTAAAAGTGTCTGTAACCACTGCTCGGGCTTCCAGTCTGCCTTGGACAGAGAGCCCGTTTGCGCAAATGCCTAATAAACTCCTTTTGCTTGTTGCATCTGCTGGTTTGGAGTCTTGGTTCTTGGGGTGCCCTCCCATTGAAGAAAGCATCCCAGTGAGTCTGGGGTCTTTCAATCCTAGCTACTCAGGAGGCTGATATCTGAGGATCAGGGTTCAAAGCCAGCCTGGGCAGGAAAGTCTGTGAGACTCTTATCTCCAATTAACCACCAGAAAACAGGAAGTGGGCTGTGGGTCAATTGGTAGACCAATAGCCTTCAGCTAAAGAGCTGAGGGACAGCGCCCAGGCCCAGAGTTCAAGTTCCACCACTGACCAAAAATCAAAACAAAAAAAGAAGTGATGAGCTAAATGAATAGACATATAAATTATATATCCTCCTCATTATGATTCTTACTAGTAGTATTTTATGTTGTGTCTTCCATCATCTAAGAAAGCTGAGGAAAATTCTGCATTCACAGCTACAACTTCTCAAAAACCTAAGAAAAAGAAGAAAAACTGGGGCTGCTTTTTGTTTGGCCCTTCCTTCTCCTATCTCTATTCAGCAGAGGGCAGCAAACAGGAAGTATGGAAAGATCAAAGAGTGAGAAAGAGAGCCACATGGAGAAACAGCTACACATTGATAAATACACACCCACCCACACACAGCAAGCAGAATTGTTTAGCTTCCTCTAGCTTTCAAAGTATGAACATTCCACCTCCTCCAGCTAGGAAGGGCGGGGGATGGGGGAGGGAGGGGATGTTGGAAGTTGAAGAGACAGAAGCTCTTTTTCAGCTCAAGAGATTTTCAGTGAGCATGCATATGAGAGAGCGGCAACTCTCAAAGCAGGGAGAGGAAGGCAGCCACAGAACTGACAAGATAATTCTCAATGAAGACAGCTTTCAACTACTCATCTTGAGGCAACAAGGCTGGCAATCCTAACACCCAAGCTCTGCCCAGTGAGAAACT
Source organism: Dipodomys merriami (assembly GCF_024711535.1). NCBI lineage: Eukaryota > Metazoa > Chordata > Mammalia > Rodentia > Heteromyidae > Dipodomys > Dipodomys merriami. Next base: position 22,226 of record NW_027204628.1, read on the forward strand.
GAGGCCCATGCCATTGGCATCTCAGCCCAGGGGTGTCAGAGAGTGCTGATCTACAGGATGCAGGGTCAGTGCTCCACAAGGACAGGGCTAGAGTGGCAAAGGGGTGGCCTTTTGAGGGTCAAGTCTAGTCCCCACGATATTGGCAGGGATCCGGCATGGACATCTGTCAGCCTCTTCTCAACTATCTTTCCCACCCCCACAACCAGGAGTAGCCAGCCTCTCTGTGTAAATGCTCTTTCCATATGACCGGGGTGGCCCAAACCCATCCCTAGCTCTAAGGTAGGATAAGTCACCCAGCACAGCCCATCTTCCTGACTAGTGTGATTGTGAATGAATCCTATCATAATAAACACATCAGATCCAAAGTGGACCAATAAGATTTAAACAGATCATGCTAAGATAATAGGAAAAGACATTTCTTGTCTTTTCTACAGAGGCCACAGATACAGATTCTCTCCTATAGGTTCTGCATATGGATATAATATCAGAAAGCGTTATCATATTTTACCACCAAGGTGAGAAGGGATGAGAGGAGGACAGAGTGCTCAGTCTAAGATAAAGGCAGAACCAATAGAACTCAGAGAGAAAAAGCCCATGCCCTGACAGTCCCACAAACCTCCAGATCATACCATACCTGAAGCCAACTAGAGCTAGTGGGTCTTCTTAATCATTTAAGCCTGCCTGGCTCAATTTATTACTTGCATCTGATAGTGAACTGGCCCTACTTTCCATGCATAGCAGCGACAGTGCCACATGGCACGTGTGATTTACTTTCTCTACTTTCCTATTGAAGTCCTTCAGGTTATTATACTTTCCCTTACTTTAAAAGTAAATCCAGGCATGGTGATTCAGGCATGTAATCCTAGCTACGGAGGAGGTAAAGAGTGAAGGATCAGAGTCAGCCTTAGTCAAAAAACCAAAACAAGAAGTTTGAGAGACTTCATATCAACCAATAACTTGAAGCAGTGGGGCATGCTTGATATCTCAGCTATGGGAGAAGCACAATGGCATATGTTTATCTTTCCCAGTGACAAAAGGAAGCAACAAAATCACATTGCAGGCATAAAATGAGATCCTACCTTGAGAATAACCAATCCAAAATAAGGCTAGAGGCATGGAGTAAGTGCTAAGCTCCTACTTAGCAAGGGCAAAGCCCCAAGTTTAATCCTCAATATAACCAAATTAAAAAAAAATTATAAGCCAAGTGCATATAATTCTAGCAACTCAGGTGACTGAGAGCAGGAGGACACAGTTTAAGGCTAGCAAGGAAGCTGGGCGCCAGTGGCTCACGTTTGTAATCCTAGCTACTCAGGAGGCTGAGATCTGAGGATCACAGTTCAAAACCAGCCCAGGCAGGAAAGTCCGTGAAACTTATTTCCAATAAACCACCAGAAAAACGGAA